>NC_139605.1:51860570-51957722 GCF_964270895.1 Podarcis filfolensis
TGTGTAAGTGATTCTCATATCTACAATGCTTAAAATAATATTTAAATTGGCCTTAACAATGAAGATAAATCAGCTCATTCATGGAGCAGAGCCCCGTAATGTGTCTACTAACCTCTCAAAAGGTGCTTTATGACATACTACTGTACCAAGTTAAGAAGGCAGCATATTCCTACAAATGTTTATCATTTCAAAATGAAAATACATGTGTACGTTTTACAGAGACAAGCTGCGAGACATTTCAGCTGATTATATTTACTTTTAGTGTTAGTTATATTTGAGTTGTACTGTTCACTGTGAACAAAACAAGCTTTGCTATATTATCCAATAGTTTATCTATAAAAACAAAACAAAAATCAGAGCCATATGAATGGGAGGCTTATCTAGATATTCAAATTATAGCTGCATCTCAGTTCAGTTAGATCTCAGCCCATGAATAAGAATATAGGAGGTTTAGCTGGAAATCAGACTATTGACTGAAATCAAAGCTGCTAAAGTTTGGGCAACTCTTTTCTCATTTCTAAGACAAGCTTTGAACCCTGAAGAGTGCAAGTTAGTCATCATTCAGTAAATCGAGGTTCCAGTACAACTCCTCACATCAGTGTGGAACCTATCACTGCCAAATAGCTGCAGTGAAACACACTGATGAACTGGGTGCACTTCCTGGCTGAAGGGTGTCTAAGTCTGCCACTACAAGCTGGTAACTCTGTTGGCAATCTGAACAGAAAGGCCAAGGACTGTATGGGTCATGGAGACCAATCTATCCTCTCACCTCTAGAGGTGGTTCCTCCAGGACAGAGATGAGGCACATTGGTGGGGGCAGTGTGGGGAAGCCTGCACTGCTGCCGCCCGTGCTGTATCTGTTCTGTGGATAAATAGAGGGCTTCAGCCTCCAGTGTTGTCAATCCAGCACCTTTCATCAGCACTAAATTAAAAAGAATATAAATAAACATAAAAAAAGGATTGAAGCATATTGGCAGAGCTAGGCATGTGAATTTTGCACTGCAGCTTGCTTTAGCGCCAATGCTTGTCAATCTCTCATTTACATAGAATAAAACTTATTAAAGGGGGGGGGGATGTACGCAAAGAAATAAATCCCATGTTATTTTCAATACCACCAGGCTTATTTTCTGCAAAAAAAAATTCATCCCCGTTGGAAGTTTCACAACAATTAAATTAATAATTCACATACTGTGAAGTATCAAGAAGATTTGGGGCTTTCTTTTTCTAGTGTGCGATTCATGGAATTCCAAACAACTTCCCCATTAATTTAAGAAAATTAATTCAATTAGTTTAAGAAATTTGTCCAAGAATAAATGAAGTTTTCCAAAATGATCAGAAATGGTCAAAAACAGAAATCACATGTAGATATGACAGTGCTTGTTCAAATATATATTTGCTAACAGGAAATGATGTATTACTTATTAACTGGTTGTCCTTTAACATACATCACCTCATTTGTCTCTAAGCACTGGTAGAGATTCTAGATGCAGGAAATGCTGTTGAGAAGTCAAATGGCAGCTCAGAAAGTTGGATATCCACAGTATCACAGATACTATGAGTACTGTGAAATGATGCAAGGACCACCATTCCATATTTTTCCTCCCCAAAGTGCATACTTCATAGAGATACAATTAGCAGACACAGTTGACTCTAAAGCAGTACAATCACATAACCATTTTCCTGACAACGGTCACCACCTTTACCTTCTTTATTCAGCTTTGATCACAACTGCTTTCCCACCAACTCTGGTAATTATAAAAATATTTGTACTTATATACAGTACTGTGCTCTTCAGCTTAGTGCAACAGATACAATAATGAAAAAGACTTCACTGAACATATGAAGCTCCCCAGCTGTCTCTGCGCCATCTTTTCTGTTGTATATAAAGCTGCAGTATGCTGAGTCATATCACCCGTCTATCTAGCCCAGTGTAGTCTATTCTGATTGACAGTAACTTTCCAGGGCCTCTGGCAGACAATATTTTCCAGCCCTACATCTTGAGAATAATTTTTAATTGGAGAAGTCATGGATTTAATCTTGCACCTTCAGCATGTAAAACATGTGTTCTACACTGAGTCCCCTTCTCCCCTCTCCCTACCAGAGGTGATGAATAATAATAATAATAATAATAATAATAATAATAATAATAATAATTTATTATTTATACCCCGCCCATTTGGCTGAGCTTCCCCAGCCACTCTGGGCGGCTTCCAGTCAAGTGTTAAAAACAACCTTTTGCACAAAAAAGTATGTGTTCTACTACTGAGATATTGGTTCTTCCATTGTATCACTACTGCCAAGGATATTTGAGCTCTACAGAAATGGGTTCACCAAAAATAAGTGGATGGGGAAGTTCTGTTGTTCTGCAGCATACACAAACAGCAGTGCAATTTGGTTTGAGAGTCTCTAAGCAATAATTTGGCACCCAGTTCTAGAGAGGCCACAGCTGCGGGTTGGGAGAGTCCCTGTGACTTGTGAAGAGAAGAAACAACCAACTTTGCATAGTGTCTTTTAGAGAAAGGAAATACTAGGGAGTGAAAGCTATTTCAGATATTTTCTCTCTCCCTTTCTTCATTTGTAACTCAGGCAAAGAAGGCAAATTTTGTACACCTTGTTCGAAGTAAGATTCTACACTCTATGTTCCTTCATCCTGATTTCTTTTCCTTTGAGACCTGCCTGGTATTTACCTTTGTCCTCATGTGGTTGCTGTTTTCAGTGCTGTTTCTCAGACTGTTTGCTTTAGAAGTAAAACAACTCGTACAAGCAGCAGAATGGATTTAAGTGAATCGGCTCAATGCTTGGGCAGCCCATTGGAAACACACAGTTAAATTGTCTTAAAATAAATTTTATACCAGAGAGAAAGTATACCAAACTGTTCTGAAAAGATGACACACTTAATTGGAACATTGTAGAAGACAGTCTTGAATAATTCATTGTTACAGTAATGAAGCTATCGCTTATTTTAAGCAAGGAAGCAATTCAATGTACAATCTAGAATTTTAAAGGGCAAACATCATAGCAAATTGTAGAACCTTGACTCATTCTTACCCCGTGCGCTAGGAGGTGCAGAGTTAATCATCTGGGATGGTGCAGAATGGGTAGAGCTCAGGCTTGAGGTGGAAGGACTGGCCTAGGAAAGAAAAAACAGATATTGGTGATTAGATTCTTAGGGTAGGATTCAACCAACACGTCCCACCCAGTGGAAGCCAGTGCAAGTGCTCTCACTAGTACAATGGGGTTTTCACCCAGCTAACATTAAAAATTGTCTAAGTAAACTTAAATATAATTCAATAATAAAATACCTAGCATTTTAAAGTATTTCTGAGTGTGTCAAGTGTTTCATATTCTTTTCATGTAATCTTTATACCAATCTTATAAGGAAATGAGTGTTGTTATTATTCTCATGTTGCAGATGTGGGAGGAAGGCTGAGAGAGGGTGACTTGCCTAAAGCCAGCAAGTGAGTTCATGACAGAGGTAAGATTTGATTTCCTCAATCTGTAAGGCACTATATTATTCTAGAAATGTCTACAAGTACTGAGTAGATCTTAGTACTGACTGAGATCTTAAATGCAGGGCTGTCTTGCCCATAGGAGCTAGGGGTGTGGGGCACCCGGGCGCCAGGCTCTCAGGGGCACCAGGCTGAGATTCCAGGGCCTGAGAGTTGAGTCCG
The DNA here is from genome assembly GCF_964270895.1 of Podarcis filfolensis. Lineage (NCBI taxonomy): Eukaryota > Metazoa > Chordata > Lepidosauria > Squamata > Lacertidae > Podarcis > Podarcis filfolensis. The sequence goes on from NC_139605.1 coordinate 51,864,242, forward strand.
GGGAAGAGCCCGCCCATCGGTCGGAGTGCCGTAGTGGGCTCTTCTGCTGCTGGCAGCTCTGCATTGCGAGTTTGGGGGCGACTGAGCCAGTGAGACGCTGAGGTGGCTGGCTCTGCCCTGCTGTGCGCCTGGGACTGGGCAACTGGGGGGGAGGGCACCAGGCGGGTCTTTGCACCCCAGCGCTACATATGCTTAAGACAGCCCTGCTTAAATGCATCCTAAAATCATCTTTAACACTGCATATTCCTGATGAGTTACAGTCGTACCTGCATGTGGTACATATCCTCTGCTGTTTCTCCGACAGAACTGTCTGTTAGAATAACCAGATTCCCTGTTTCACTTGATGTATGGGAAGAAAGAGAAGATGACGAGTGTCGGACTGTGCCCAGCATATTCAATGGGCTACGGAGAACAGAGAACAGTAAGATAAAATAATATTTTGTTTTAATCAGAAATATTTATTTAAAAAATGCAGAGTAATTGCATCTTGTTCACTGGAAGCTACTGTTTCGGTAGCTCAAAACATACTGAAGTAACATGCACAGGCAAGCCTTTCTGTGTCTGTACATTTTCAGTTATATAAGGCCCATCACTATATTAAACAAGGACTTTCACATTTTGCCCAGCTGCAGAGCAAGTTAGCCATTTGTCAAGAAATGTTAGAACATATTGGAGAAACCACTTATTTTTTTAGTGCCAGAAGTCAAATTGTAAATTCACGTTGACCTAAGTGGCTGTTCCTGTGTCTCTTCAAATATTTATTTCTGTAAAATATTTATATTCTGCTTTTCTACCATTTGTTCAAAATAGCTTTCAACAGCAGAGAAGAAAAACGACAATCACCTAAAATAAATAAAGAAGACAATAAACGTATACAAACTCAGTAAGCACTAATGTATAATTTAATGTCCAATTGCCATACTTTTTCATAGTTGCATCAATTTAAGATGCACATGGAACTAGTGAGCTCTCTGACCCACACAAATTCTGCTGTTTTGGATTTGTAAATATTTGGGGAAATCATCTGCATTTTGAGGAATAGTCAAGTGTTCATCAACCACTATTTCACGACCCATGAAATTATTTATATTGTATGTTTTTCAGTGCATAGTTTTGTATCTGCATTAAAAATACATTTGATACAAAATGATGCCATAACAGTATCTTACTATGAATTCCATGGCTAGAGCCACATTTCCAGGACCCCTGCTTTGGCAACTGATAAAGAGGCAACTGATAAAACTGTAAAACAAGTCTGCTACCAAATTTTGATGGTTTTAAAAATACTTTTTCAGATAACACTACTGCCATTAGCAGTTTCTGTATCAGCTAATACTGGCTATTGCAAGCTTTTATTAAATGAAAAATTGGTGGCAAAGAAGCAGGAGAAAGGTTAGCAAATTTTAACAGCTGAAGCAACAAAGAATGGAACCTTTTATAACCATTCTCATAAAATCATTTCCACCACAATACTTAAGGTTTAGAAATTAAAACTGCTTGAAGAACGAAAAACATTTCCACCACACAATTCCAACTGTGTGGATTTTAGATTGTTTTCATACTTCCATGTTTCTCTTAGGTAGGCGTCACCTGAATTTTGAAGTTGTTTCAAGTCCTTTACATATTAGCTGCTAAAGCATATTAAAGACCAACACAGAATGATCACCCTTTCACAAATGATTCATTGCGCGGATAAGTTAATATAAAAGTGGGTTTTATTTATTCCTATAACTCTGAGTAGACCTAAAGCACCTCCCAGAATCTATACACAGTAGCTACATGAGCTACTTTGCTTTAGACATCAGTTGAAAAGACTGGTATAGAATAAGGTTATCGGTTGTCCCCGTTTCCCGGGGACACCCTCCGAATATACAAATCAGTCTCCATACAAAATTCATTGAAGTTGAAAAGTGTCCCCGGATTCATTGAAAAAAAATCTGGTAACCTTAATATAGAAAGACCTTTCTTAGGTAGATAAATACCTGTGGCGATGCACCATCTTGATACTCTCTGGACTCATTGGACTATGTGATACAAGCATATTGCTGCGTGGTGTGCTCGTTCCTGAGCAGGCTGGACTCAGTTTATCCAAAGCAGGCAACTCCTGTAAAGTACATTAGGATGGTCATATGTTGCCTTAATAATAAGCTAATAGGATTGTGCCTTATGGTCCCCCACACAGCCCTTTCAATAAACCATAGCTAGTGCTATCTACATGAGCTAGAATGTTACCTGTTACCCTTCTTGTTGTCTGTCCCTGAACAATCAGCATCTGCTTTCAATATCACAGAATCCTGGCTTGGTATTACCGTATTTTCCCGTGTATTAGACGAGGTCTTTTTACTCAAAAACCGTGTCAAAAAACTGGGGTCATCCATTACACATGGATAGTGGCATGGAGGGGGGGGGGAGAAGCGGCGTGCCTGCCAGCCAGCTGGTTGACAGCAGCACAACTTCCCCCAATGCAGCAGCAAGCGGGAAATGATCTAGCAAGTGTTTCCCGCACGCAGCTGCGTGGGGGAGAAGCTCAACAACTTTGGGCCATCTCCCCTCATTTTCTTAAAATTGAGTCTCCCAAAATAGGGGGGGGGGGTCTTATACATGGGTGCGTCTTATAGACGGAAAAATACGGTATGTATGAACCAGAGACTGTGGTTTAAAACAAGCGCTGATTAGTTACAAAGCAGCTTCATAATCCATAATATGAAGTACACTTGCTTAGAAGCTGGCCAGAAATTTGTTTTAAACCACAGTTCTGTGAAAGCTGACATTCTGTAAAATTAGTAAAGTTCCTCTCCTGGCCACACAAGAGGAGAGGTGAGCATACAGGTTCCTTCCTGCTCACACACATAGTACTACTAAGCAACGATTTAGAATAATGTGTAAGTGTAGCCAATGGCTTAATATCCTGGTTGGTTCCACTCTGGACGATATGGGAAATGATAGCTAACTGAAGATTTTTCTGATCTGTTGCTGGCTTGTGCAAAGGGAGGAGGAAATGAGTTGTATGCCATAAGCCTCACTCATATCTTAGCAAATGCAATCTATGAGACTTTTTCTGTGTATCGTTATTGCTAATAATTTTGTCATGATCAATAATGAACCATCAATATACAGACAATAACATGCAAAAGGTTTAGTTGGTAATGGTTCCCAAATCAGAAAGATGTGAAGTACACATGTCTAGCTTTGATGTAGGCTTTTATACAAAATGGATTTCTAACACTACATTATTTACTTCTCCTCTCACTGTGTACTCTGCCCTTAAGTAATGCTTAAAAGCACACATTTATTTATATCCTATTTTAAGCAAGCAACTGAAGGCAGAACTAGACATTATGTACTCTGCTGTTATTCTTTTAAGGGAGTAAAAAACCCCCAAAATACAGTTGCTGTGATTGCAATTTGAAGATGAAAAACTAGTACAGGGGAAGAGGGGCTTTTATCCTTTCCCCTTGTGGCAATTTCCAATTTAAAATAACCTTTTTCAAGCAAATTTTCCTTGAGGCTTTATGTTCAAATTGCATCCTCAGATTAAAAGATCCCTAATCATAACATTTCAAGCAATGTGTAGTTTTTTTTGTACCCATTTTAAAAGATCATATGTGATTCAAATGATATGAGCAATCACTAGACAAATGAAAAATCCAGATGTTCATTTCCTCATATTTTTCTGGATATCTAATTTATCTTTGCTGAAGAATTCATTTTGTACTCATTCAGCATTTTCCAGTTCACATGTCTATGCCATAATGGAAGAATTCAAAATACTGCTGTGAACTGTAAAAAAAGAAAAAGAAACAAAGAAAGAGGAGTGTTTATCTACTTACATGGTACAAACTGGATCGCATCATCTGGAACTGGTCAATTAGTTTCTTATGTAGAGGGCGCATCTCTGGATGTACAAACTTCTCATGTACTGCAAGACCCACTCCTAATATATGTACCTATTAAAAATAAAATCAAAGCCTATACATGCAGCCTAAGAAAGACTGCAAAATAATGTTCTATATACCACTCATTCACTGAAGGGTAACTGTCTCTAAATACTTGTAGCTTAGTTTAGCTAAATCATTCATGCTCACTAAATCTATTTTCAGATTACAGCAGGAAACATTAGAGAGCATGTAGTTGATTGCCTAACAACCACTCATATGATTCCCGGCCACCTCTTCCTGCAAATGTTGTAATAGCAAGAATGTGAATTTGAAGTGATGGCAGTTGTGGCTAGACTAGAGTTGCCATACATCCAGAATTCCCTTGACATAGCTGGGATTCAGCTGTCAGAAACAGTGTTGGAAGGGTAGATTTTGGCAAATTTCCTTTAAAATAGCTCAAATTTTGTTGTTGTTGAGATCATGCAAAAAATCAAGATCTCAACAACTTTTGTGTCCGGATTTTCACTTTTTGAAATATGGCAACCCTAAGCTAGACCAATAGAGAACTGGAAGATATCAATGAAGTTTTTCAAAATCAGGAGAACAGCTTCATCAATACTTACAAGAAAGAAAGAAAGAAAGAAAGAAAGAAAGAAAGAAAGAAAGAAAGAAAGAACTTTGTGTACAAGCATACATGAGAGCTAACTTAGGCTCTGGTGAGCGATAATGAGTTAAAATTTTCCCCAAGTATCTGACTGCTAGCTAGAGGGTTCCGCTGGCACTCACCTAAAGGGTGTTTCTCTGTGTGAGTCAGGATACATCCACATGGAAGTTGTCTCTGCCTACCGCTAAAAGCAGGAAACAGTAAGCTAAGAGGAAATCTGATCCTCTTCCTGCTTGTTCCAGTTTCTTTTTAAAAACACTGCAATTGTTAAATCCGGTTTCTGTTCTGTAGTAAAGCTCCTTGATTGGGCTTAACTTACACAGAGAAGAAATAATTACAGGAAAGAGAAAAAAAGTGATTATACCCGCAGGGTATCAGACTGGGTGGGTGTGCTCTTCTCAGATTCTCTTAAACGGAGATGATTGGGATTCAACTCGTGTCACACCACACATGTAAATTAAGTGTTCTGCCACTGAGCCGCAACCCTTCCACCAAGATAGACTTATTTATTTTCCTTGAATAGGGTAGGCATCCAGTTCTAATCATCACACCGACCGCTTTGGAACTAGTGTTCCGCCAGTGAAAATAATTACAAAAGGCCACTACAATGTTAAGCTTTTACATAAAGTAAGATTGTGGGAGCAATGTAGACACTGACCATGAAAATTTTTAAAATTTGCCCTAGTTTGGATAAAATACTTGAATGGAGTGAAGGAAGGAAAAATGACTGAAATCACCAGAATTTTCACTTTTAAATATTTTACATGGAAACGGATGTATTCAGAATCTACCTGTAGACTAACTTAGGTTTCTCTTTTCATTTTAGGTCAGTGAAGTGTTAAGTCCTGGAAAAAGTCTTAGAAGACAAATTTACATTGAGCACAATGTAAACTTCTTCATCTTACATTGAATTAGAGTGCCATAGTAATCATGTCTACTGAGAAGTAAGTCCTATTGAATTCAGTGGGGTTTATTCCCAAATTAAGTAGTGTAAACATTGTAGCCTAAGCCTATGGAATCTCTGTTACTGTATATTGTTGAGGAAATAAAACGTTATTACAATACTATTCCTTCATCTTTAAAAGTCTGGGGATACCTGTTCATGCATCAGCTCTTTCAGCTGCGTGATTTTTTCTGCATCTCCTGGGTGAGTAGTAATATAATCTCTATCGAAGAAAGCCTGGGGAAAGAAGACATTTTCCCCCCCACTTAGAAATTCAATAAAAAGTTTCTTAATAACCGCAAGAAAGAAGAGAAAAGACCCTAATAGAAACATAGGGTGCTCTACCACCAAGAAACACAGAAACACCATTTACTTAATCTCCTCTAGTATTCTAGAATATACATGCAGTCACAGCACCATTTTAATGGCCTAGGCAATTCATTTTCAGACTTGAGATTCACTTCTACCTGCAACATGGGACCCATTTAAAATATTTCACCACGTATGGTTGCCTTCCTAGTTTCTCTGTTCTCCCCCCTCCCACTCACCTCCTTCCCTTTTCTACCCTGTTTCATACTTTGTCTTCTCTTCTTATATTAGCATAACAGAAAACAAAAAAAGTAGTTGTTATGCTGTTGGTGCAGTCCTCCTTAGGAGCATGGGTTCAGAACTCAACAGTGCAGACGAATAGCAAAAACAATCCCTTCTTATACAAAGTAATTGCTGTTGAGTAGTGCTGGGAAGACCTTTCCAGGACCTTAAAATAAAGCTGACCTAACATAATCACTGCATCACTCTTAGACCATGTCTTGAATTTTTTATACTTTCTGTTATTTGTTTATCTTCAGCAGCTGTGGGAAATGAGAAACATCGGAAATTAATAATATAAAAGGTGAAGTGTGTTTCTTGGGTCTGCATGGCTCAGATGACCCAGAAATGTAGGTCAACATATTTTATAAATGTACTTTTAGCAACATACATTTTTAACTAGTATCTGCCAACCAAACTGTAGACCAGAAGTCCCTTTAAGCCTATGCTTTTGCTGAAATTTAGTGAAGACAAGGATAATTCTTACATATATATATATTTGGAATAAATGTTCAGCATTAATAAGGGAATGAATTTCAGGGCTTTCTAAGGTATCACTCACTATATTAGCTTCCTAAAGTTCAGTATTTTCAGTATTTTACAATATGACCACTTGCTTATGCAGAATGTTCACACCCCCAACATAAAATGTTTGTGGCTGTCTAGATCAGAATGTAGACCAACAGTTAGGCACAATTTTAATAAAATTCCATCTTGTAAAGAAAATTGGACACAATTTCTTATGCTCTTTCATATTTTGAAATTCAATGCAACTGAAAAAAGTGGTACCGCAGAGAGCTGTTAACAACAAAACAAAACAGAGTCAACCTCCATTTACCTCCTGATAGCGTGCTATACCACCATTCACAGCAGCATCAATTACTCCATTCAGGCACATACTGAGCAGGTTGATATTCCCATGCATCTGTTTGTGTTGGTACTGGCTTATCAGCGTCCTCAGCTCCTGGTTTTTGTTCTCCACTACTTGAATGGCATTTTCCAAAGGGCTGACTTCAACCTGCAAGACAGCAGAGTCCACTTCAATACCATCAACATTCCTGTACTGTAACGTTTTGTTAAGAGCCTGCATGTTTTAGTTTCTCTTTCTCGGTGGAGCCCTGGGCAGGGTCCTTCTCTTGGTACAGGCCTTAGGGCTGAGTGTGCCACACAGCTCTCCAGAAGCTAGTATCGTCTCATGTATGAGAGCAGTAGAGAGCTACTGTCTCTTGTGCCAAGTCTCTTGTGTGTTGCATGGAGAGCAGAACCAAAGGTGGACTGCAAACTGAGCAGTTAAGGTCATCCTCCCCTCCCCATATTAACCACTTCAAAGTCCATTACACACCCATCTGACATATGTCACTGATTTGCAGCATGGGTGTTTAAACCAGTTGTCCAGCCACTACAATATCTAACATACTGACTGTGAGCAGCTGACAGGCCCTCTTTGAACACTTGGTACTGCTATTCTGATTGTAGCAGTAAGATACATAACGCATGTTTAACCATAGAGATGCCAATAGGCAGAAAGTTGCTCATTCTTTTCATTTTAGCTAGTCATTCACTCCTTAAGTATAATACATGTTACCAGTTCTCTTCTCTCCACTTCAAACCACCGAGAGATGCCAGGTAAACTGTGAGTCAGGGTTAGAGTTGTGCGTTCAATCCATAAACTCTGCAAAGCAAGAAACGTAACAATATATAGAAAATGCAAAATCCATTGGCCACATTCAGACAATCATAAACAAACTGGGGTATAAATGAACATTTTGGCTGCCTATGCAACTTTTTCACTCCACCCTTTCTGCAAGTTGGCAAACAAACCAGGCAGCCTTCCATTAATTATAGTTTCCTGTTTTTCCGGAAACCAGAAAACCATGGTTAATGGTTTCAGGGTATTAAACTAACTTCATGTTGTGGCTTAATTTTCTAAGATTAATATCAGGTGGTTCAACCAAAATTGGGAAATGATAGTTAGTGGAAGACTTCCACATTTGTTTGGTCACTCACAAGAAGGGAGGATGAAGGATGAAACAACTGAGAGAAAAAGTGATTCCCAAGCATACAATATTCTTAACATACTGGACTCGATAAAGTCCATGGTTTAAGCAGTTTAATATACTGGAGGAAAACATCAAAAACCATTTCATTCCAATGCTGCTGCTTCTTTTTTTTTAACAGTATGAAACCTTTAGTTTTTTAGCGTTTCAAGCAGCTGCTCCTGGGCCTATTTTTATTAGCCACTTTAAAAGCTCCTATTTAGGTTGCTTCCAAGAAAAGGTAGAATTCTGTTGTGCAGGGGAGAACAGTACACAGGCTGCAGAACACGACATGGATTATGTTTCTTCTGCAGAACACAGAAGTATACTCATTAATATACTTTAGTACATTTAAAGCACAATTTCATGCATGTCTACGCCGTGTAGTTCAACAAGGTTTATTTCCAATAAGTCATGCATAGGATTGAATTATTTGTTTTTATCAGCTTTCAAAGTTTTCTCTTAATATTCTTTTTGACATACGACTCATTTAGATTTAGCAAGTGCTTCATATAGGGGTCAATGTATCCAGTATAAATACAATGCTGCCATATTATGGAGAATTCAACCTTAAATTCATTTTCCTTGTCTTTTGGGCCTTTATGGAAAGGTCTGTCATAGCGGAACTTCCTGATGTTGTTAACTCTATAAAAGCTCTTTATGCGATCAGGGACACGGTCCATTTGCAGCACATCAATATTATCTGGAATGGGAGTCACTGCATAGATCTGCAAATCTGCAACACAGTCCAGTCAAAGAAAAAAACGAACAAACACATAGGCACCAAAGAAGAGCATCCAGGTAAGTCTCATTTATGACACTAGCAGCAGATACAAATTACAGATCCTTGTTGCATATCCTTTAAAATATATTTTAAAGCGATGCTTATAGCTTATGATACAGGGAAGGCCCAATTGCCAGCAACTTTCTATGATGGAAATTCATGCAGCTGTTGAGTATGTCGAAATTACTGTTTGTTTCTTAGATTTATATTGTGGTCTCCTATGGCTTTAAGGAATAAAGTTTCACTCATTTATCTACCTGTTTGAATCACATCATTTTAGCAGTTATGTAAATCTGTAACATGTGACTGCTGTTAATGTAGCATTACCAACTTATCTAGGCCAATATTATATGAAATTTAAGATCCATTTTCTTTCCATGCCTTGGTGCTTCAAAGCAGAGGAATTAGTGGCTCCATTAAGGAACATGGGGCTGCAAAAAGCTGGAAAATCAAAATGAGGTATTGTTTTTTTAAAATTATTTAAAGACATTAACTATCTTGCAATTAAACAATTTCAGGTTGGGTCCCTCATACTATGACACTAATCTGGCAGCCGGTTTCTTAACTGGAACTGTGAATTGCTGTTCGTGTTATGCTTTGAACTCCTTACCTCATCTCTAATTTGTTTTTAATATTACAGTAATATTACAGAGCACACATCTACGCTGTTTTCTAAAACTATTCCTCATCAAGAAGAACTTGTTGTTGCTTTGTGTACCTGAATGAAGATAGGGTAATGCATGTGACAACCTTTTAATTTTTATTTTTTTTTAAATTTAATCATGAATTAGGGGAAAGTTGACAAAGGTAGCAGTCCAGCTTTATGGGAGTCCCTCATTTCATAGGAATGCTCCTCTGTAATCTAGCGCTCAACTAACAATTACTATCTTTGATTTTCATTCAGTGATGATGAAAAGAAACACCTCTGTGCTTAATTTTTCTCAATATCTAAAAGGGAAATGGTGAACAAGATCAACATTCAGATGTCTATTTGTAGCTGCTTTATTAACATCATAAACTTTGATAAAGGATACACTGGGCATCACATTGCAAGATGCTGTCGTCTGGGTGGTTTGGATGCTGCATTGCAATGGCTTGTGGGAATTCACTGAGCATTCTTTGTTGGAAGGCCTCCAATCTCTCATAGTCATGGCCTCGGCAAACATACTCTTTGTTCTACAAAGGAAAGAAAGAAGTGTGGAAGCCAATAAATCCCTACTATGCCATCTTACCTTTCTTTTCATTGTAGGTAACAGGAAATTATTTGAAAATAATACTCTTGTATGACGTTATGGTAAACCAAAGCATTGAGTGATCCAGAAAAAAATGTTTAAATGCTATTGGTTTATTTAAAGGATTTCAAGCCTGGCCCTAATCATCACTCATCTCAGGTTAAGTTACGTATAATAATGTTAAACAACATAACAGCATCAACAATAAAATCTAATATACAGTTCATGGAGGTCAACTAAAGACTCATTCAGACTTCCATGTGTGCTGCTTTCTAGGCATAGGTCCACATTAATAATAATGAATTAATAATAATAATAATAATAATAATAATAATAATAATAATATACTGCCCTATACCCGTAGGTCTCAGGGCAGTTCTCAAAATAAAGCTCTGTGTGCAAGTGCTCCCTCTCCCCCAAAACTTTCATTGTGAAAACCTGTTCTTTACCGCTGCATTGAAGTAAACAGCAATCTGCTTTGATACTAAACTGAACAAAAACCTAGCAGATATTTCCTACTTGTCAACAAATAAATAAAAATCAATTGTACACAAAACTCCTTTATTTGTAAATTGCACGTATAATTCATACATTAATGCAAATGTTGAATGGGCTTACCCGAAGGAAGAAGGGAAATTTCCTTCCATAAAAGCCAACTCTGAAAAATTCAGGCTCCAACCGTTGCTGTTCCATTATATTATCATAATAGGTAGCTTCCATTTTCTGTGAATAGAAATTTAAAAAACCATACTGGAAGTGCAATTACTGTTACAACAGGAATAACCGTCTGAAAACACTTTGGTATCATTTGGTGCTGTCCATCAAAGATTTTCTAAACACATTAAGAAGTAAACTATGATCCTGTGAAACACCAAAATTATTAGTCACGTATACTAGGAATATAAATCTATAGAGGACCCTGTTTTTTCATAGGAAAGATGCTGTGTGCAAGTACTTTTCATTTAAATCACCTGAACATTAGAGTGCAATCTTGCTTACTGTTAAATTATTAAATACAAATCAATATAATTTCCACCTACCCGAATCCAGCTGAGGCTTTGATAATCATATAAGCTTTCATATTGAATAGCAAGCTCTCTGCACAATGGGATTCCGAATTCCCAGCTCTGAAACAGGAAAGCAAAAAACCCAGGCCAAGTTGGATTTTCAGACAGACAAGATTTACAACTCAAGAGTTGAAAACTTTTAATAGTTTGTGACCCCAAGGATTAAATATAGACACACACAAAAGGGGGGGGGGAGTCAGGCATTTTCTATACCATCTACTTCTATCCATACGCCAAAAGTAACAGTGAAGCTACAGAAAAATTGTGAGTGTCTGGAAGCGGTTGGAGGATGGATGGCGGCTAACAGATTGAGGTTGAATCCTGACAAGACAGAAGTACTGTTTTTGGGGGACAGGAGGCGGGCAGGTGTGGAGGATTCCCTGGTCCTGAATGGGGTAACTGTGCCCCTGAAGGACCAGGTGCGCAGCCTGGGAGTCATTTTGGACTCACAGCTGTCCATGGAGGCACAGGTCAAATCTGTGTCCAGGGCAGCTGTTTACCAGCTCCATCTGGTACGTAGGCTGAGACCCTATCTGCCTGCGGACTGTCTCGCCAGAGTGGTGCATGCTCTGGTTATCTCCCGCTTGGACTACTGCAATGCACTCTACGTGGGGCTACCTTTGAAGGTGACTCGGAAACTACAACTAATCCAGAATGCGGCAGCTAGACTGGTGACTGGGGGCGGCCGCCGAGACCATATAACACCGGTCTTGAAATACCTACATTGGCTCCCAGTACATTTCCGAGCACAATTCAAAGTGTTGGTGCTGACCTTTAAAGCCCTAAACGGCCTCGGTCCAGTATACCTGAAGGAGCGTCTCCACCCCCATCATTCTGCCCGGATGCTGAGTCCAGCGCCGAGGGCCTTCTGGCGGTTCCCTCATTGCTAGAAGCAAAGCTACAGGGAACCAGGCAGAGGGCCTTCTCGGTAGTGGCGCCCGCCCTGTGGAACGCCCTTCCAGCAGATGTCAAAGCGATAAACAACTACCTGACATTCAGAAGACATCTTAAGGCAGCCCTGTTCAGGGAAGTTTTTAACGTGTGATATTTTACTGTATTTTTGGTTTCTATGCCCAGAGTGGCTGGGGAGGCCCAGCCAGATGGGCGGGGTATAAATAATAAATTATTATTATTATTATTATTATTATTATTATTATTATTATTATTATTAGCATTATTATTAGCATTATTTTTTGCATACCTTCCCTTTATTAAAATAGTGGATAATTTTTCGGCAAAGGTTTTCTTTACGCTGCCACTCTGTCTGAGAAGGGTAGTGCAGGAACTCCCGGAGAGGCCTCTCTTCCCACTGAAGCAGCTCACAGTATAAGAGCAATGTAAAGGCAGCCTCTGTCGAAATAGCAAAGGAATAAACAGCGAACAAAAATATTCAAATGCATTTCAGTTCAAACACAGTATTATGCACATGATCATGACCACTGCAAGAAAACAAGTTCAGTAAAAAATTCTAATCCTCAGCCCATCAGAGAGCTTGACTCTAAGAAATGCAAATCAATGAACTCATTGTCATGAAAGTAATTAACTCCCAAATTAACACGTAAGTCTTGAACTAATATAAATCACGTCTTGCCTTTTCATTGCTATTGCTTTTTCATATTGTTATCATTTATTTATCTTGATTAAAGTTATGAAATCGTCACCATTCTCAATCATTTAAGAAACTAAATATAGTATTAAATTAGCAGGATCCGTACAAATGGTGCTCATTGTTGAACATATTGCTTACTTCTGTGCTACATGTTTTTATGTAGATACGACGGTGATTTAAATGAATGAAAAGGACAATCAGTTCAAAAGTGCTTACAGAAATTCAGAACTGTGGCATTTTCCAAAGCCATCAAAGCACCCTCTGAAAACACGATACACATGCTGTACACTTTTGATTTTAACTCCCGTACTCACTCATACAGGATCTGCTATAGTAAGAAGAGTTAATACTGGTCACTGTGATGTTGTTCAAGTAACAGTAGCATGTTATTATATGCATATGCCATGTGACCAAGGCTTGATTTAAATATTTGCAATTTAAAATATTACTTAACTTCTTTTCTAAGTGCAATTAAACCACAAAGGATTTAAAGATGACAATAGAGAATATTTGAAGAAAGCTTCCTTCCATACTTACCTGTGTAGTTTTCAGCCTGCAAGTGCATATCACACAACTTGTGGATGTAGCGAATATACATTTCTTCCTTATTAATTTCAGATTTATAAAAGTTCTAATGGGAAAAAAAATTCAGAAAACCACTTTCATTGTTTAGTATTTCTTTAGAGATCTAAGCAGTTATTACTCTGGCTACATAGTGCTATACCACGTTTTAGCTTGGTGAGCGTTGAGCTTATGTGCCAGTCCTCCCACCATATAATCTACTTTCATGAATTAGGAGAGAACACCAACACCTTCCCACTTTCAGTTTTGAATAATCCACAGTTAAGTTTGAACTTGATACACTGTGATTTATTGTAACTGTACAAAGGATTGGAAGTCAAGGCATGATCCTGGTTTGTTCAAACTAACCACTGCTAAAATTAACCAGTTTACCTAGTTCAGATGTGATGAAAAACTGCTAATCATTCAAAACTAAAAGTGGATTTTTTCAGTTGTTTTCAGTGTCCTTCTGCTGCACAGGAAGTGTTAGGAATAAATTCTTCACGAAACAGATTAATAGTTCCTAGAAACTTTATAAAGCATTCCAGAAGTTTCTTCAATGTGTGGGAGTGGCACTCCAGGCTTAATTGGTGTCAGCTGGAGATGCAATTAAAAGGAGGAAGTTGAGTTTGCAATTTGAGGCACGAGGAGAGCACACATATGCTGTTAGTTCGCATGCTTATAGTTAGTTTGGATGTATGGTAAAGTGTGCTGCTGATACTATGGGTTTGCGGTATCAGGACTGTTTATTACTAGACTGAAAGTATACCGTGATGAAGAGAGGAAGGAGGACTGTAAATAGTTTGTAGATAGTAGTAAAAGAAAATGCTTGTGTAACCAAATGCTTGCATAAAGTAATTCTTGATTGCGCATTCGAGTGTGACTACAGTTCTTGTTGTCTGCCGCAAGAGAAACTCTGCTAGACACTTTGGGATGTGTTTATGGTTGGTAACCTCTAATAGAAAGAGAGCACGTGCAAGCCCAAGGCCTGCTGTGACATGTTCTCATAATGCTAAATCATGGTGTAGTGTTATATCTGAACTGAAGTTTCATTGAAAAAGTACTCTAAGATTTACAATTTTCAGGGGATTAAATGCTAATCTTAGCTCAGTGTAAAAACTATATTATTCCCATTGCGTTGCTTCTTCTCAAATGTGAAGGCACGATGAAGACTCAGGTTTTTACCATATATTCTAAGCTAGGGCATTAAGGATGTTACACTGGGACTCATATTGTATACTTGAGCCGGGGAGTGAGTGGGCAAGAGATCTGCAAGGTTCAACAAATTCCTAATAAGCCAGTAAATGCTATTTTTCTAATTACACTTTTGTTACACTTCCATCAAGGATCATAAGGTATTTTTGTTGCATGCACCTTATATGGGCCTCTAATCTATGACTAGCCTGCTCTCTGGCAGCATAGAGGCAGGGTCACAGAAGGAAATCCTAGGCAGATGTAGCCAACATGATGCCCTCCAGATGTTGCAACTCCCATCATCCCTCATCATTGGTTACGCTGGCTAGGGATGACGGAAGTTGTAGTCCACCAACATCTGGAGGGTACCACATTGGCAACCCTAGTCCTAGCACATGCGAGTTACTTTTCGCCTAGGCATTTGATTTGCAGAAACACTAATTCCATGGCTATGAACAAGTGATTCAAGCACATGCCCTGAGAGAGCATGGCAACATTTTCTGAATGTAAACCAAAACATTCCAGAGAAAATCTGTTTTGTGGTTCGAGATCCAAAAATCTCTAATCACATTTCTCTGGCGGGAATCAAAGAAGCACCAGCAATTGATAAGTAAGAAATAATCTTGTGACTACTACTGGCTCAAAATCATTTAAAGTCAAATGTGACATTCACTTTCTCAAGAAGGCATCACATGCAAAGTACATATTGACTAGTCCATGCCAATAGTTTCACACAACCACCTGAACATTACACTGAAGCAATCTTATTTATTTTTTGAAACAAAGGCAGGTAGTTGTTCTTCAGTAATTCTCTGCTGGATAATTCAGCAATTTTCTGCATTGCTACTTTAAAACCTGAAAAAAGAATTACGTTAGAATGAACAACAAAAGTAAAATAAAACTCACCATAAGGTTAACAGTGCAACCAATTTTCTTGTTCTCAGTTTCATCTCCTTTCATACAGTCCCTAAAGAAAGACAACAGTCATATTTCAAAATTTATGTTTGGGAAAAACGGATAAAGTTTAAGACAAGGGAGAGCTGGGAGATATACAACCTAAAAATAAATTAATTTTATTATTATTAACTTATTACATTCCTATCCTTCCTTCCTTCCTTCCATGAAAGAACTCAATACAGTCAACACAGGGTTCTCAGGTGATCACCAGTTCAGACACTAACCCTACCCATGCCTTCTAGCTTCAGAATGATTGGCTCCAAGATAATGCCACGTTCATAAAGTGCTCTGAAATGGCAAGGCATTGCTTCAGGAGAGATGAAAAACTTCATTGTGTTCTCCAGTATTTTTTTGTTTTTGTTTAAAAGATTATAACAGTATTCCTTTAATACAATAAAGAACCAGCTATTGTAGAAAATACTAAAAAGTGACAACTTCTTGCCTTGTTATGGACTGACCTTTTTATGGCATCAATTAGAAATGACAATAGATCAGCAAATAAGCCACAATGAACTGCTGGATGAATGGAGGGGCTGAGAAGGGGGACAGAGACCAGATATCTAGGCTTCTTCCCCAGGAGGTAATCAGCTCCTCCACTCAGAATATACAAGTACCCACCCTGCCCACAGCCACCACAACTGAAGAAGCATTAGCATAGCTCTGGCCATGCTTCAAACCAGGGGTGGTAGGCACTATAGGAACAGGATGATGAATGTGAGAGAGAGAGGGTGATGAGAAAACAGAGTAGAGGCCAAGTGATGGGAGCAACCCTTCTGCCTCTGGATGCGCCTGACTGCAGTTGAAGCAGGAGTCCCAGAGACTTCCTTTCCACCACCTGTACTGGTGTTAGGCTGTCAGAGTGTGGAAGCTGCTTTCCGCCTGGGGGGTGGAGGGGACTCCAGGGTGTGGGCTGATGCGACAGAGTGGGAGGAATTAGAGATGGAGGTGCATCCAGCATTGTCTCCCATGGAAAGAAGCATCCCTCTAGATCAGGCATGGCCAAACTTGGCCCTCCAGATGCTTTTGGCCTATAACTCCCACCATCCCTAGCTAACAGGACCAGTGGTCAGGGATGACGGGAATTGTAGTCCCAAGACATTTGGAGGGCCAAGTTTGGCCATGCCTGCTCTAGATGTAGCACTTGCCTTTAGACCAGGAATTGCCACAACAGCAGGTATTCTTGTAAGTAGCTTGGGATCTCCGCCTCTGCTAAAAAGCTTGGTGGATAGCCAGGAAAACTTGTTGGAACAACTTCACAGCTCACATGCCATCTTGGAATTCTTGTTACTAAACTTGGACTTGTGACCTCTGGTCCTGGGACCCCACCAAACCAATCTCCCTCCCCTGGGCTCTTTGCCTTGGGTTAGGAGGGCTTCAATTCCAGTTCTTAACTGACATTGGGGTGTCCCCCACCCTATGACTGCCTGAAGGGAACATTGATGTTGGTGTTACCCCCTTTGAGGATGACCCTGCTGCACATGGTAGAATTTGTTATCAGCAAGGCTAGGCTCTGGCCTATGCCCACATCCCAGAGTCACTTCGCAGCAATTAAACAGTACCCCAATAGTAAAAAGAAAACTTAACCGCAGGCAAAAATCATGAAAAAACAATCAGGCAGTGAATCGCACAGATGAAGTCAGATAGACAAACATAAAACACCCAGGAAAGTTAAATAATCACATTACCTGTAGTCAAGGAGACGTTCCATCAGACGAGTAACTGATGTAACAAAAGAAACACCAGTCTCTCTCCAAGTCTCTTGCTCAATCTTTTCCAGCAGGCTGCATGGAATGAAAGTGTATAAGATTTCCTTGGGAATATTATAAAGCTTCAACAGCCCCAGGAGCCATTTTAATATCAAAGTCACTTCCACATCGAACTTGAATAATTATCTTACCTGGGGTAGGGCCCAAAGAGCTGGGTTCTGATCCATGTGGCATGAAGCAAAGACAAGGAGAGTACTGAATTAAGATGATAAGATATCACTACTTCATACCAAGGAAGTACTATGCCAAGAGTAGTGTCTGCCCCTATTCTGCTGCTAGTTGCTTAAAAAATGGGCACACTATTTTCAATGTAATCCCAAACATACATATACAAATATTTCCTTTTCTCAAGCAATGTCTTGGTTCTAATCTTGAGTAAACCATTTCCATATCTGTTGCATAATTTTCTGCTGATGTAACACACTTGTGGAGGTCCATTTGAGTTTTAGCTCTAAGATGTACAAGAAGACACAAAGAAGGTTTTCTTCTGCTCGGAATCTTTTCTAAAATTGCAAGATATACTCCTTCTCTCCCCCAAAAGAAACCATATATGGTTTCTTTTCTTGATTTGCAATTCCTCAATGGCCCAGTTTGCATATAACATTATGCCAAACCATGGCTTAGCATGAATGAGCAAACATGCAAGCAGACATTATGGCCACTCCTTTCCTGTTTCAGCTGCCACTGTACTACCTATGGCTTAGTGTTACATATTGCTTTGATTTTTCCTGAAATGAAAGGCTCTATGGAAATAATTTTATAAAATAAATGTATCCATCCAGAATTGTACATGCACTGGTTATCTCCTGCTTGGACTACTGCAATGCGCTCTACATGGGGCTACCTTTGAAGGTAACTCGGAAACTACAACTAATCCAGAATGCAGATTGGGAGCAGCTACCAGGACCATATAATACAAGTCTTAAAGGATCTACACTAGCTCCCAGTACATTTCTGAGCACAATTCAAAGTGTTGGTGCTGACCTTTAAAGCCCTAAGTGGTATTGGCCCTGTATACCTGAAGGAGCGTCTTCACCCCCCATCAATCAGCCTGAGGTCCAGCTCCGAGGGCCTCTGGCAGTTCCCTCACTGTGAGAAGGGAACTAGGCAGAGGGCCTTCTTGGTAGTGGCGCTCACCCTGTGGAATGCCCTTCCATCAGATTTCAAGGAGATAAATAACTATACAACTTTTAGAAGACATCTGAAGGCAGACCTGTATAGAGTTTTTTAATATTTGATGTTTTATTATGCTTTTATAATTGATGGAAGCTGCCCAGTGTGCCTGGGGCAACCAAATGATAAAATTATTATTATTCATCTCAATCTGGTCTTCCCCAGCCAACCCTCAAATCTTGGTTGCAGCCCATGGTTTGCCTGGAGCAAGAAAAATCACCAGCTCAGGTTTAGATGTAACACTAAGCAAAGTCAGTCCCTTCTGGCCAAAAGCTACAGATACCACCCACTGTGGAGTGGCACCTGAAGTTACAAAGATAAAACCTCAGAAATAATGGACAAATCCAGCCATCTATTATGCAAATGTAATTCAAAATAGGTTAAACGCTTTGGAAAAAAAATATATAAAAATGATTTATGAGATGGAATATGATCTCTTTGTTCATTTCATATATATGCCTTATTTTGATTTCCACTCTAACACTCTATGTGTTTGTAAAAGTTTTCCTGTAACATTAAAAGCAAGGCTTACAGCAGACTGAAGAGCTCCCGATAGTTCTCGTCTCCTTTTCCTTCCGATACCAAGCTGTCAAGCTTATCAATCAATTCTGCTTCCACCTGTATTAGAGAGGAAGAAATTGTAAGACAGTAGCTGGCTTTATATATTCCAAACATCAAGGAGGCTGTGAAAATTATATTTTATGGTTCATCTCTTATGCTCTGCAGGAAGCCTGCTTTTATGAAAGGATGGATGATTTTTGCCTTCATATAAAAACATTTCCAAAGCAGCACTGACCTAATTTAAATGTAGTAAAACAATAGCTCAACCTGGAGAATAACTTGCCTTATTTGTCTCTAACACTGTCACACCACAGTATTCAAGGTCTTTTTTGACTGAGTCAAAAGTAACATGGGCTTGTTTTATTTTTGTAACCCTGTCCTCTTCCCTGGGTTGCTTGTTCATTTATTTATCTCTTAGTAGAACAAGTGAGGACTTAAAAAAATAAATCTATGGAACATTTATTCTACTGCTTTATACTATCTGCTAGCAATAGAAGACAAATGCTCTGAAAGTAAACCAATCCTTGCCATCAATTCTTAGCTAGATGTTTCCCTTCACCATTTCCAAGGTACCTTCCCGTAACATTAGTGAAAATTAAAGGGCTATACTAAATCTCACGATCCCTCTAGACCAGGCTTCCTCAACCTCGGCCCTCCAGATGTTTTGAGACTACAATTCCCAGCATCCCAGACCACTGGTCCTGCTAGCTAGGGCTCATGGGAGCTGTAGGCCAAAAACATCTGGAGGGCTGAGGTTGAGGAAGCCTGCCTAGACACTTAGTTTCTTCTATGAAAATATTACGCATCTGTTCAGAGTATTGTTGCATTCATTAAAACTCTTTTACTATTTCTGGCAAACTACTATTTCATCAAACCACTAACTATAGCTTCACAAACAATTTTCAGTGGGGTAAGCAGCTCTTTTGATTTCATAGTCTACGAGATGCCCTGTGACATCACTTACAAGGCCCATCAATAGCCCTCGGCACATTATCCTGCATTATTTGGAACTGCCTGCCAATAACATACTTTTTCCAGACACCCACACACTTTTCCAGGACTCCTGTAATTCTTTCCCCCTGTCCTAGCAGGACTATATTTGCCCCTTCTCATTAGAAGAAGAGTTTGAAGAAGAGTTTGGATTTGATATCCCGCTTTATACATTGTACATTATACATTATACAGGAACAAGGGTTATCATGAGATGTCTGAGAGAAATGGTGAAAAAAACACCTGGAAAGTCTCTATATGTGATCCACTTTCCTTATGAAATTTTATTTTGCTCTTCAGCAAGTTTTGTTGTATTATTTTTCCTGTAATTGTTTTTATGCACAACAAGCAATAACAACAACAACAAAGAGAAAGATCAAAGCAAGAAAGGAAAGATATGAGGAGAGAGGCAGAAGTGGTAGTATTCCAAAAACAGCATTATAATTCCAAGCAGTTGTCCTTGATAAGTATATTATTCAAGAATATTTTTTTCCAAATGACTCCATGCGAAGAGGGCAGCTGCCAATCATGTTTTTTTGCCTTAATGTATTCAATAAATGGATGTCAAGCTTTAGAAAAAAATGCACTTCATTTCCAGATGGTGTAGGGTTCAGGTATATTTTGTTACCAGTTTTGTGGTATTCTTATAAAATATCTGTTCATGCAGATGCATTACGTAGCTAAAGTTAGTGGTTCAGATCTAAAACTAGCTACTCACCCAATTGTTTTGCTTTCCTGCAGCTCTTAAATAGCTACTGTTCTATTAAGATTAGAAAGGAGACAAGAGAGCAAACTGCACACCTCCAGTGGTAAAGGCTTGTTTAGCACAGGACTCCATGCTAGAGGTTGTGAAGGGGGCTCTCTTTTCCCCTTCTAGGCACAAAGCCCCATCTGAGCCTGGAAAACAGCCCTGCACTCAGCCTCTGTGATCAAGAAAGCCAAATACAATCTTTTTCACTTTACACTCTCTCCTTTCTCTGCACCAGTCTCTAAACCCCCACCTGCTACACCCCCTTTTTCTGTTTCCCTTCCCACATGTTTCTCTGCAACCCTAACACTTTATCTGCTGTCTGCTTTCTATGTGCATTACCCTGTTTTGCTCTGCTTCCACATCCCACATGGCTCTCACCGCTTCCCAAAACGAACCCTGTTTTCTGTCTGTGTTGCTTTCCGATCCCATCCCTCTGTTAATCTTCCATCCTTTTCTCTCTTCACATCCCAAACATTTCTCAGCAACTCCCTCGTTTCATTCCATGTCTCTCTTCCTCTGTTTTCCCCTGCCTATTTCTTCCTCTGGCTTGCTGAGTTTGCTGGTGACAGAACACTCTTCCAGCAATTCACAATCAAGAGAATTTCAGATGCAGGTGCCCCATGTAACGTGGCGGCAACACACTAGAAAACTGGCATCGCAACGTGCCTTGGGACTCCAGTGAGAAGCAGAAGTGCAGATACAGTGCCAAATTGATTCCCCTGTTCCCATTCCCACTTTTGATAGCTTTGCTCTGGCCTTTTCTGTTCTCATAAAAAAAAAGTGCGAAAGAGCAACCAAAATGGATTTTAGAACTCCTCCAGGAGATTTGCAAATATTGTGCGTATATTTATTTGTTCATACATGCTTAATATTTAAAAAGCTATAATGCTTCCCTTTGTAGATGTAAAACTTTCTTCCTGTAAATCAATCATGAAGAAATAAAAAAACTGTGGCATTAAAAGAGCCAAAGAGACTTATTACCTGTTTGAAGTTGCCATTTTTCCTCTGCTCCCAGTCCATCATGTCATGAAAAATTGGGATCATGATGTTACGGACCTCTGGCTGTGGGACCAGTGTGACACCCAGGAAGGGGCCAATCATTCCCGGAATAAAGTGAATTTTATGTTCACCTGGTAACAGAAAAATATAAATGTATTTATACCGTTCCCTTTGCATCTTTTCTTGCCACTCTTGTACAGACCATCATTCTGCCAATTTAAAATATCCAATTATTCAGGCAGTGCAAGAGGTCAATCCATTTGCTTACCCTTTAAAAAAAAATAAATCTGGGTGTTTTTAACATGATCACAATGTTGCATTCCAATACAATAAAAGAAAGTAAAGGTTTGAAACTTGCTGGGTCAGCATATTTTTGATTTGGATTTCTATGAGTTATTGGCAGAGATTACTGCCCAAAGAACACATCCCTTCTACCTGACACTGGGTGTCAGGACGTCATGTATTTGCCATACAGAGCAGAACTTGCATATTCAACATTTCAATCACCTTGGAAAGATATAAATAGTTTCACTTCTGCAGTTACGTTAGGATGTTTCAGAGGGTTTCTCCTGGAACACTGCTGATATCAATTCAGACTACCAGCTGTTGAAACCCTGGAACATATAGTGCTGTAGTGCAGTGTATATAATTGCCCTAGACAGAAAGGAATGAGCCAAATCCCATATAGTTGATGGATGGCCAGCATGATTTAGAATAATGAAGGTGGATGAAGAATGTCAGATAGCAGATAAATTGCCTACTCTGCTGTTATAATGTTGAGTGGAATTGGAAATGAGTAGGATCTCTCTCTTTTTGCTGTGTGTGTTATTGTGATAGTGTTATAATTTTTTATAAGTAGAAAATATTGGATATTGTAATGGATTGTACTATTATTTTGTTTTAATTGTATTTTAAGTGGTATACTATATTTTATTGTACCATTGTATGATATACTTATACTTATGGCTAAACAATAAATATTTGGAATAAATATAGACCTTAAGTTAACATAAAGTTGGAAGGCAACTTTACCTAGATTCTGCCACATACTGAACAGTTCGTACGCCATCATCACCCGCATGTCACCATACCTGGAACAGAGGCAAAGACACAGACCTTGAGAGAATTAAATGCAGCAAAGTATTAGCTATTCAAAACAGGTTTTCTTTAATGGACAATCAATATTTAGGATTAAAAGCAATGGTGTCCACACACAAGTGGAATGGACTCTCACTCAGTAGGAATTTCCTCTCTTCCTTCCTGCAGCTCCCCCTCCTTCCATTTGCTCCAAACACTTGGGAGCAGACTTGGGGAAGTGAGGGAAGAGAAAGAGGGGAAACCCATTTAAACAACATTGGATTTGACTGTTATATTGCATTTTATGGGATCTCAGGACTTTCTTGGTTCTTTTTCTCATTCTTGTAATATATAAGAAATAGGGTGATAAATACGAGCCATTTTTTCTCAAACACTTGAGGATGGAAATTAAATGTCCTTACTTGTCCAGTATCTTTTTACGCTTTGCTGGAGTAACAGATTCTAGTTGCAGGCTGGGCTGATTTATAAACAAGACTGACAAACTGAAATAGGAGTTCCACACCTAGAAATCAGAAAAAATTAATTAATCATAAAAGACAAATATGTATACTGGATGTAAACTTTGTGTGGTAGCCTTGCTAGTTCTATTCAGAGTAGACCCATTGAAGTTAATTACCTTGACTAACTTAGGTTCATTAATTTCAAAGGGATTATTCTGAGCAGGACATAGCTGAACACATCCTTTGTTCACGAACATGCAGCAAACAAATTTTACCCCCAAATCAGTTTATTCTTCCACAGGTGTCATATGGAATCATAACATAATCACAATGACACCAACGCAGATGTAACGATTAGTTCAAAATACGGTATATGCTGTTTCTGGAAATAGATGCAATGCTAAGGACGTGATAATATTACAAAAGTGTTCATGGCATTCCTTACCTTAAAATCAAAATCTGTTTCTGTGAAATTCTTGTGCAGTGCAGGGGACAGAAACTGAACTGTTGTAACTATTATACTGTAATAAGAAAAGAGAACACATTGCGGAAATGTTTGTAAACACACAAGTATGCTTTATTTGAACCGGCATTTAAGTTTTTTTAGGCCATTTGTCAGACTATTGGTCTATCTAGCTCTACACTGCTTGAAAGCAACTCTTCAGGCTTTCAGACAATTGTCTTCCCCAACCCTACTTGGAGAAGGTAAGACTGAACCCGAGACCTTCTACATGAAAAGCATGTGCTCTTCCACTGAGCTGCAGTCCTTAGTAACCAGAAGGGATGTCACAAAACAGAAGGGGACCATGACTATTTCTATTTCTATTAACGACTGTGATGGCATACAAACTTGACCCCATTTAAAGATCATAACCTGAGAGGGGAGAGGTTAGAGAAAAGTCTACCTAAGGTAAATCACCCCCAAACCTGCTAGAACTTTAAATGTTACAACTTTAAAACAGAGGTGGGTAATGTGTGGCCCTCCATATATCCTTAGACTACAACTTCCATCAGCCTAAACCAACATGGTCTATAGGCAGGGGTGATGGAACTTGCAGTTCAGCAATATTGGGGCGGCGGTGGGGGGCGGCAAAGGTTAGCCACACCTGTTTTAAAGGTTTAAAAACAGCACCGTGAATTCCAGACAAGGATCCTGCATCTAGAGAAAAAGCACATCATTTTCAGAAAAAAAAACCCCAAAATTTGAGCATTCTAAATTACATGTCCACTCACTTGCTGGTGAGCAATCTCATCACCATCCAATCCCGAGGAAAGACACTCATCTTCATCAGATTTCGAAATACGCAGAAAGTCTTTAGCAGAAATTCCTAGCAGAAAGGAAGAAACTGCCGTATTTTTCCGTGTATAACATGACCCCTTGTATAAGACGACCCCTATTTGTTGAGCTTTTTTTGTAAATCTCTGGCTGACGGAACTGGTGCCGTAATACCCTGCATACTGGCACTCACCAAATACTCTTCCTAACCCAGGAAGAGCGGGTAAGCAGCCTCCCCTCTGACATTTTCCTGCTACTGCCGCAGCACCAGCCCTCACTTACTTAGCATATTAAGCCATGTATCAGACGACCCTCAATTTATCACAAACAAATCAGAAAAAGGTCATCTTATACATGGAAAAATGTGGTAATCAGTGGCAGAATTGTAGGCAAACAATTATTCTATTTGCTGTAATTCTATCTTTTTTGTTTGACTACTACAACACTGGGACGCAGATGGCGCTGTGGGTTAAACCACACAGCCTAGGACTTGCTGATCAGAAGGTCGGTGGTTCGAATCCCCATGACGGGGTGAGCTCCCATTGCTCGGTCCCTGCTCCTGCCAACCTAGCAGTTCGAAAGCACGTCAAAGTCCAAGTAGATAAATAGGTACCGCTCCGGCGGGAAGGTAAATGGCATTTCTGTGCGCTGCTCTGGTTCGCCAGAAGTGGCTTAGTCATGCTGGCCACATGACCCGGAAGCTGTACGCCGGTTCCCTCGGCCAATAAACCGAGATGAGCACTGCAACCCCAGAGTCGGTCACGACTGGATCTAATTGTCAGGGGTCCCTTTACCTTTACCTTTACTACAACACTGGTACCCATATAGGAGAGGGTGGCCACCTGATGTGCCTGTGTCACAATATTCCTTTGCAGGATAGTCCTTCAGCTATTCTCGTTCTAAACCATTTAGGTCTTAAAAAGTAACAACTATGCAATTTGAATCTAGATTTGTAATCAGTGAGGCCGATAGAAAAGAGGAGCTACATGCTAAAAAAACCTTAAACTTTAGCTGTTTTTTTCTTTTTTCTTTTTACCAGCTGCAGTTTCTGATCATTTTCAAAGACCCTTGCAGAGTATGCAGGAGTAATTCAACCTTGATTCAACTAAGGCTTTTGTACCATGCTCAGTGCTTTCCTTCTCCAGAAACATGCCTGGCCATAGCCACCACCCCAGAATCCAGGAGGATTCCTTTACTGCTAACCTAATTTTCAAGGAAATAGTAACCTCTTCTAAAAATGAGCCACATCTCTGTCACTGAGTCCATCATTCTACTTATCAGAAGCAATTGTCTCTTGCCGGGATTACATTTCAAATTGTTAGTTCACATCTAATCTATTACTATTCTCAGGAATAGATTCAGAACCTGCACAGCCTCCCTGAACAGGAGACAGTGTTGGGTATCATTGCTATATTGATGACATCATATTCAAAATGTCCAGAGACTTTTCCCAAGTTGCTTCATGTATGTCAGAGGTGAGATAACCCCATCCAACAAGCTGGATGCTGTTGCAAACAGATTTCACCTGGCCCTCTGAGCACCCTCCCAGTCTTCACTTCTGCAGGGGAAGGGAATCTGGAGCTAGGCAAAGTGTGAAATTGCAGCTCCTTCCTCTGCGAAATTTGCGGCAAGAAGATCAAAGCAGAGGGGGAAATGTCTCAGCACACCTACCTTGCAAATATGCTGAAAGCAAGCCAAGCATTTGGCAATTGCAATTGCTCCTGAAAACTGCATACATGAATTTTGAAGTTATAGTTTGTGTAACTGTAAGGTAAAGGTAAAGGACCCTTGGACAGTTAAGTCCAGTCAAAGGTGACTATGCGGTGCGGCGCTCATCTAGCTTTCAGGCTGAGAGAGCCGGTGTTTGTCCACAGACAGCTTTCTGGGTCATGCAGCTAGCATGACTAAACTGCTTCTGGCACAATGAACACTGTGACAGAAGCCAGAGCGCATGGAAACGCTGTTTACCTTCCCACTGCCATGGTACCTTTTTATTTACTTGCATTGGTGTGCTTTCAAACTACTCAGTTGGCAGAAATAGGGACAGGGCAACAGAAGCTCAACCCACTGCACGGGTTCGAACTGCCAACCTTCTGACCAGCAAGCCCAATAGGCTCAGTGGTTTAGACCACAGCACCACTTAATATGCAATAGATAAATATTGAAAATCATTCTGAAAACTTGTGATATAGTCCACTGCTGCTATTTTTCATCAGCTCTATTGGTAAAATATATATGATTAGGGTTGGTTCTTAGCTTACCTTTAATTCATCCTTGCTTTGGAAATTCTCCAGTAAATGTTGGAAATGAGTGTCAGACATCTGACGAAGTAGAGACAAAAGACAGGACACATATTCCCCCTGCCAATCCCAATGAAGAATTATTTTATTAGAATGATCACATTTTCAATTCATATAACAAAAAATACCTTTGGGGTAGAGGGAAAAGGAGTAAGGGGTGAAAATGTTTCAATACTTGTGAAAGCAAAGCACATGTGTATGGATTTTAAAGTACTTGTCTTGATCATTTCAAATTAATATTTCTATTTGGTAAATTCATATTGAGTAGTCTATTTTGTTGAAGAGGCATAATATCAATTTAAAAACAACATAAGAAATTATTTAGCCCAATAAATTCAGGATGGATAAAGTTAGGGTAAGAATTTGATTTGTCTCTTTTCAGTGGAAAAGGGAAAAAAAGGAATATAATTTCTCCCTGCCACCCCCACGCAGAATTTAAATAATCCAGCCTCAAATATTTTGCAATTCTCCCTAGATGGCTCTGGTGCTTTCGATAGCCTTCTCAGCATGTGATGTAATATCATTTTCTCCTTTATAAAGATTCATAATTTTGACTAATTGGAAAAAACAGGACAAATTGTATAAAAGCTTCCCAGGGATAAATAGAATAATAGTATCCTTCAGTGAGAAATTACTTAGCATTTTATTATGGTGCCCACTGATAACTTTCAATTAGGGCAGCCAATGACTGGCAACTAATTCACAATATAATCTATGCTCCTTTGAGTAGCTAAGTAAATGAGCGGCACCATGGCGGCTGTGCTTAACTTTACCACTGGAATGAAGGGCAAGGTTTTCAGTTTTGAAGTAGGTAAAAGTTCATGCAGGAAAGGCGGAACAAGGTGAAATGCTGTGTTGAGGGAAAGGGAGAAGGTTAGATAAGCAGGAAATAGAACCTGATTGTTAGTTACTAACAGTGATTTCAGCTGTGCACTGTGGGCAACGTTGTCCTCTTACCGCCTCCTGAGATTGTGATTTACTCATGATAGTAAGTAAAGTTTGTAAAAGTACATCCAGGAGGCTCTCCACCATCATTTCTACCTCCTCAATGACATCTGTCTCCTACAGTAAGCAGTTAAAAAAAGCAGACAGTTACCATCCTATGGAATGGAAATGGTATGCCGAAGGTATTCAGTGGATCCAAAATGCTGCCCACACATTATTATCTAAGATGGTCCCGTTGAATCTGTAAAAGTTGCTTAATATAGATCCTTCAGCTCTTAAGAGTTTGTAGCCAAACTAATTTCCAAAATGTATAACTCAAAGCAGATATTCTTTCTGAAAATAGCAGTCACTACATTAACTGGATGATTTTAGAATAATCATTTATCATTGCCATTAATTGTTATCTGTTTGATCCTGTAAAACTGAGTACCCAAACTGAACCCAACATTTTCATGGACAATTTTGGAACTAATGCAGGAACTTAGTAGAATGAATGTCTAGGGCATAATGTAGTCTGAATGCTGTGTGTCACAAACATAAAATCTTAGCAATTTCATGATTCTGCTAGACTATCCCCTGGTAATTGTGCATAGGATTGTAGCTTTGGGAAATCTTTTAAAGGATCAAATTTTCTTTCCAATAATAACAAAAGCACTGATCATACAACCATACATATCTACAGTTTCGCCGTTGCTACTGTGTTGTACTGCATATGCACAGCCCTCACAGGTAATAATTACATGGCAAATTCCTACTCGACATGTCCCAAAATTCAGTATACACCTGTGGAAAGTAGGCCACAAATAGCTGTACACAATTCATAGTTCAAATTCTTAGGAGTGTAATACAAAGGTAGGCATATAATTTACCACAGAACTAGTTTTGATGATGGAGAAGATACTACTGAGGATTCCAGAGCAGATAAGCAACTCTTTTTGCTGTCTAAGGTGAAGATGAATATGATGAAGAACCACAGGTAACAAGATGCGCCGGGATTCTAGAAGTGGGAAACAAAAGGCAACATTTTCTTATGAGAGAGCTTCAGCTATTGGTATAAGAAGCCTCATTGTTATTCAAAGGCATGCATGTAAAAATGAAAAAGCTAGCATTAATAATAGACAAAGGCACAATAAAATTCACTTAATTGGCCCCTTTATAAACAGCATGCCAGCTTAATTAGGGATTGCCAGGAAACAAAGTTTGAGTGGAATCCATTTTTTACTCAAATTCTAATTCGAAACAAAGAATTAATTTACACGGTGTTACAAAAGGCATGCATAATTTCCATTGCAGTGAATAGGATTAAAACCACGTGTGAATTGTCAATTTACTAGCGGCAATAACCTGCTGGTGTTTAATGTTGGTTCATACAGGAATGGAGTAAGCCAAAGGTCACATGAGACAGCAGCACAATAGATGGCACTAGCAACTGTCTACTAGACCTTAAATAGAAACGGCACACTGGCTGCACACGAAGTCAAAACATACCGGGTGAATTAATTCAGGTTAGGTTGGACAAACCAATACATACCTCATTAATAACATTCCTCTGTTACCTACTTATTTGAACATGAGCATTGGCAAGTCAACTGATATCTTCTGTACAACACTGACAAGTGTATAGAATGTCTAGTGTATAAAATGTTTTACAATCTTTTGCTACATTGGCTCCCAGTATGTTTCCAAGCACAATTCAAAGTGTTGGTGTTGACCTTTCAAGCCCTAAACAGCCTCGGCCCAGTATACCTGAAGGAGCATCTCCACCCCCATCGTTCTGACCAGACACTGAGATCCAGCCCTGAGGGCCTTCTGTCAGTTCCCTCCCTGCGAGAAGCGAGGTTACAGGGAACCAGGCAGAGGGCCTTCTTCGTAGTGGCATCCGCCCTGTGGAATGCCCTCCCATCAGATGTCAAAGAGATAAACAACTATCTGATGTTTAGAAGACATCTAAAGGCAGCCCTGTTTAGGGAAGTTTTTAATGACTGATGTTTTAATGTATTTTTAATCTTTGTTGGAAGCTGCCCAGAGCCACCCAGATGGGTGGGGTATAAATAATAATAATAATAATAATAATAATAATAATAATAATAATAATTATTAGTGAGATGGCTTAATAATAATTATGTGGGACATACCAGGAGAGGCAGTCCTGTAAGTACGAGGGTCCTAGGCTTTAAAGGTTAAAACCAGCACCTGTGAACCAATTCTAGTTTTTGTCTACATTTAGTTGCATTAATATGTAATGAATTAGATTATTAGATGTAAATGAATTAAAATGAATAATGCCCTCTTACCCGAGAAAGAAAACAAGCGACTATCTACAGTACGAGCTATAGACTGCAATTTAACCACATCCATAGATTGTCCAATATGCACTGTACTGGGCATACTCCCAAGAGTTCCTCGCACAAACTCTGCTACTTCCTGTACTGTGAACATCTGCAAAAGCTCGTCGAATATTGCCGGGAAGGAATTTAACAGAGCGGCCTAAAAAGAAAATGAAGAAATATGAGACCTTTAATGCACAGATATAAAACATCATGGGTTTTAGGGAACACAAATGATGCTACGTATTTGAAGGTAAAGCATGAAATCCAGACTAAGGCTCCATCTCTTTATAGCCTTGTTGTTTCTAGGACATAAGTGTATCTGGCACATTAAATCAAGTTATCTTCTGGAAGTCTGGATATAGTAATGCATGATCATACGGGAACAGCATCTCCAACTAAGGTAAGAGGAAGGAAATGAAAGACTGCCAGATTGCTCCACCTGTTTCTGGCTGTTTTCAGAATGCACATTAAGAAATCTATGTTTTTATGAATTTGCTAATTTCATCTTGGATTTATGCTTTGATAGAGACCACGGAGACACTTCAACTCCCCCCAAAAGTTTATTAAAATGTATACAACTGTAACTTAGCTGCAACACATTATTTCGCGGGGGGTTTTCTCTCTCTTTGGGTTCAAGAAGAGAGCATGTTTATGTGGAATATATGTCCAATCATGCAAATAACAGGCACTGAAAATACTTCTATGGCAATGCAGTATTTTCAATTTGTACTCTTGTCTCTTAAATGGTTGCAAGATCTCCGAATAAGACAAAACAATCACATGGATATAGAATCCCCCTGAGTAGAATTCTGTTCATGAAATACACCCACAGGAGTAATAAGATAGAATGGGCAATATCCAACTAACTTGTTCCATCAGGACAAGATTTTCCACTTGCAAAATGGAACTTCCCCCTCTTCTCCCCTTCCTGCATTCCCTCCTACCTCTTGGAGCAGATTTGAGGAGAATGTGGGATGCGCATGGGGAGAGAAGTTCCATTGTGCAACTGGAAATCTGCACCGACCTAAGTTAGTTGGATACTGTCCATTAACTAACTTTGTATTTTTTTCCAATGTCCCCAGCATACTTCCTCCCTTCTCCCACCAACCTCTGTCTCCCAGGCCACTTTTATTCTGTTCCACATTCTCTTCCTGCTTCCGCCAGCGCTGCCCAATGTCAGTTTGCTCTTCTGAGGCAGAACAGGCAACCAGCACTACTGAATCTGTCAGAAGAGGCTTCATTGGCTTGGCAAGAGGCCAGAGAGGGAGGAAAAAGGACGGGGGGAGGGGAGGAGTCCAACCAAACAGCTACAGTACAGCCAGGAAGTGGGATGGATGAGTGAGGAATGGGCCGCAGGGCTGAGGCCCAAATGAAAATGTAATGAAGTCCAGTAGTGCCCCATGCTTTGAGAAACACTGATCCAGCCTTTGTCCTGAGAACTTTTCCACTTTCATTCACCAATGCAGGTAGTAAGTAAATCCAACACATTGCCCTTTAATTACCAAAATAATAATGTAAACCCACTTTCCAGTATTTTCCGCTTCTAAATGTCAGTTATACATTCTTTTACCCCAGTCTTTCTTTCATTTTCTGTGTGAACTTCAGTACCTTCCTTTCTTCCACTTGTTTTATTTCATTCAACCCAATGTATTATCAAATTTCCTCCTTTACAAGACTAAATTCTCTTCAAAGTTATTGCTGCAGTTCTCCTCCACTAGAAACAAACAAATTTCTGGTGCTCATCCAAATCTGGCATCTAATAAAATTGCTATCATATTACCTCCTGCAATCTCTGTATGCCTGTCGGTCTTTGAATCCTTGCACAAGGAGAAAAACCTTGGGAGGCTGAAAGATGGTGTCTATAGACCATAGACACCTAATCCATAGACACAAAATCTGCATATAGCACGAATTCTGAGATATGAGTTTTAGATAGGTAGGCATGGTCTGCAGGCAGGACAGATTCTAAGTACCTCTCATTTAAGAATTCAGCCCTGTTTCTTTATCTACCAACAAACCTGTGCTTAAACTACAATGCTATGAAGTCTGAGCACACCTGTGATCCATGGAGGTGATAAAAGGATTAGTTTCGCCTGTGGCTATTGAGGTCTAGAAGATCTTTGGGCAGCCAGTAGAGTGAGGAGAGGGAGGTGTTCTCAAAGGATGAGGTCCAAAAAACCATTGTACCTTCCTCCCAGAGCCAGGCAGAAGCTTCCTGAGCTTTGGGAAGGGGGAACATCCCTCCTTCCCAAAGGGGAACATTTAGGGAACATTTAGGGGACTAGCCTAGTCCCCCTAGTCCAGTGACTACACACCACTGACACCTAGATACTCTAAATGACGGTGCCCTTGCTCATGCAACTCCTCTCTCTCTCTCTCTCTCTCTCTCTCTCTCTCTCTCTCTGTGTGTGTGTGTGTGTGTGTGTGTGTGCAATTGCTAAAGAAGTCCAACATAGTCACATCTGAATTCAAAAAAGGAATCTTCCTAAAAACAAGGAGTTTGGTAAAGAAAATTAGTTGAAAAGGAAACAGAGGAGGGTCAAATCTCTCCAGAATGCTTGTTCTTAACCCCCCAGCCAACATGGCTTAACATGAATGTGCAAATGTACAGACCCCTGGAGAGGTGATCATGGTCATTTTGCTCCTTCCTGATCATTTTGCTTCTCTGCTGAGCTGCAGTTCATGTCTCAGAGAGAGCTAAACCATGTGCCTGGGTTCAGAAGACATATTAAACCAAACTACAGTTTAGCTTAGTGAAGCACAGAAGCAGTATGATCAGGGAGGAGCAAAGTGGTTGCAATATTCTCTCTGGAAGCTTGCTCCTCTGAGCTAAGCTATAGTTTGGCTTAACATTATGTGTGAACAAGGATACTGTCTCTGTTCACAGACTTTGCAGGACTTTGTAAAACCCATCCAGAATGACAAAAGACAGAAGTGTATACAGGATACACAACCATTCCTCAATTATAAATTACTTCTTCTCAAAGAACAGCAGTCAGGGGATCACATTTATTTATTTGCTGCTGCAAGCTACTTTTTGTTCAATCACTAGATTGAATAAACACATCTTACTCTGCAGCTTAATCAACTAATAATCACTGAGGGAGGAAGTTAAGGATATACTTTTTATTTATTGTGGCCATTTTAATAGTGGCATATTGGTATAACAGAGAATTAAAAGAAAATATCAATGATCACATTTTATTCCAATAATTTTAAGTTCTCTGAAAAAGGTTATATTTAGGTAAAATAATATACACATTTATTTAATACATTCAATTAAATTAATGAATGAATCAGTTAAGGCAATCATCCATTTGATGAACAGTTCTTTAATTAGTTGACAGTCCTAGTTTTTTTAATGTGTACCCAGCCCTTCTGCGAAAGGGCTCAGAGCATCATCATTTACAGACCCACGACAACCCCGTGAAATTAAGTTAGTTTGAGAAATAATGACCTGTTCCAAGCCTACTGATCCAACCCCACTTTAAGGTTTATCTTCATATATAATACATTTCTCTGTTATACACACGTGAAAAAGCAATTATGGAAAATTAAAAAGGAATCAATATTATGTAATCCAAAAACAATTGTATAAGGTTATTCAAAATGAAATGAAGATAAATAAACGCAAATTTCCATTTCACCTTGCATCCTACATCTGAATAATCATTTTATTCTATAATTTCTTATACCTTGGCATGTATAAGGGTCCTACAATACATTCACAAATTATATTGTTAAAATAAGAGAACAAACTGAAGCTAAATCCTGCCAAGATGAAGGCACTCCTGGTCTAAATAGAGTTGCACACCCCCTGAAGGAACAGATCAAAAGTCCACAGGTACTCATTGTCATTTGAGGCAAGGGCTCCCTGCTGCAAGCTTCAGCTGGTGTCCCAGCGACAAGCCATTTCTAAATTGGGAAAGCCTTGCCATGGGGATCCAAGCTCTTCTAATCTCATGTTTAGACTACTGCAATGTACATTGTGCTTCCTTTGAAGATACTCTGGAGGCTGCAGCTAGTGAAAAATTATTCCATCTGATTGTGGGCTGGTACTTCTGTACACAGTCATATAACACCAATTTTGCAGGATCTGCGCTGGCTGCCTATATTCTACTGGTCTAAGTCAGTGTTTTAGCATTAGTACTGAAAGCTCTTAATCACCTAGAACTCTGATGGGCTTTTGTTGGAAGGTAAAAACATTTTTCTTCTCCTGGTCTTTTGAAGTTAACTCACACTAGTAGCCAAACTACTAATTGTATGGTCTCATGCTGTTGTTCTAATACTATTTTATTCATTAGGCTTTTCTAACATCTACTCTTTTGCAAAGTTGTTTGCTTACTATGCATTTGGACACCTCTTAATATAGGATAATCATATTTTGCATGATGGTTTCTGAGACCCAAGGCAAAGCCTTTGGTCTGCATATCATTTTAAACAAGAAGGCACACTGACCCTTTCAAAACTGCACTGATTTGTTGGTTTCTTAAGATTTTCAAGCAATGCCAGGTACAAGGCTGCTAGTTTGTTTATAATTTTTGCTCATTCTATATTTGTGTACTGTTGGAAACCATCCTAGGATCATGTTGACATGATGAAGGGCAGTTTTCAAATTTGGAGAAATGAATTAAAAGACTGACTGAAGCCATAGGCTGGCACATTCCAGCCCTTCCTTCCCCTCCTCCTACACAGACAGGAAAAGGATTTTGCCAAAGTTTACTTTCACTTTCCCCTCATCTCAACTTTGGCTTGTTTAACTAACAAGGATGTACAGTCATACCTCAGGTTACAACCGTTTCAGGTTGTGACCTTTCGGGTTGCGGACCGCCAAAACCCAGAAGTACTGGAACGGGTTACTTCCGGGTTTCGTCGGTCGTGCATGCGCAGAAGCGCCAAATCGCAACCCGCGCGTGTGCAGACGTGGGTTGCGAACGCTGCGGATTGCGAACGTGCATCCCGCGTGGATCACGTTTGCAACCCGAGCGTCCACTGTACATAATATTTCAAACATTTCAAGGAAGTTGAGCTGAAAGATGGGCACAAACTTCTGCTAAGGTTTTGATTATTTATAACATTTCATAATATTTTTTTCATTCCATTTATTATTTCAAAATGACCTAAATGCAGAAGAAATGCAAAAACATAACCAAAATAATGCAACTAGATAACAACTAAATATTGTAGTAAGTAGTCAATCCCTTGACTTATTAAGTGCATATAGTATAACATATGCAAAATCAAATTCATATTCATGAGAAAAAGGCATTATCTTTAGTGGTTTATGTATTCAGAAATTGGAGCACCAGAAGAACTGTAATTAGAGAGAACACATTGCTGTTTGGTTCCAACACCAAAGGAAATCTTAATATAATGGGGGGGGGGAGAGGGAGAGTCCAGTCCAGTCCAAAATTGATTCCCCCTTTGTTACTGTTTCTTGTGACTAAATTAATATTTAATTATCACTGAGAATAAAGTATAACCAAGATGCAACTTTTCTGGTCTTCCAATAACGATTTTTGTTATTACGGCTTTTCATGCCCATGCCACTATTAGACACTCTTTGTACCATAAGATGATGTCCTGTAACCTATAACAGCTGAACCGTTATCTTCTCTCTAATCACTGGTTCTCACAATCAAGCTGATTCATGCAGACAGTTTAGTGCCCTTTATATTAAATTTCCAGTGCTGTGAAAAACACCTGGTAGTTGCAAACATTGAACTGTGCAGTGTATTTGAGTTCTAAGTGCAGAGAAATGGATTGGGTGGGGGACAACAGTCACTGGGTACATCCATGATGAAAGGTTGTGCAGGATATGGGGTTAACTACTTACAGAATTAAACGACGGCCTTGAAGTACCACCACATTTTTGTGGGGTACATGTCCCTGCTCCGCTCACCTGTCCTCCAGGCTGAGGGGCCTATGGGGCAGTTAGGGTCAAAGGGCAACACAGTGGCAAGTGGGAAACAAAAAAGTAAACTTTTGAAGTATTTAAACAGGTCAAGTTTCATGAATATATAACCTCCTCACGTATCAATGTGTAACTGGTGAAAAAGGCAGAGTTGGCAGAGACCAGCGCCATCAAGAGTTGTCCCTTCTCAATGGCTTCAAAGCATAAAATAACAAATATACAGCAATTAGACTCGTCTTGGTCATGTTAATGAGCATGTGATTCAAGCACATGGCTAAAGTGGGAGTTACCAAAGATCCTCAAGAAGCGTTTTCTCACAGAGTTCCATCATCATTTTCACTTACAGCCCACCCTTCGCCAAATGGTCCCAGGGCAGCTTACAGAAATACACAATTAAAATAAGTACAATTAAAATAATAAAAAAACTACAAAGACAGCCAATATCAGAGTAATAAAACAGTGGCACAGATTCGTAGTGCAGGAGGAGGGAAAACATAGATAGATTCAAACAAAGGTCTGGGAAAAGGGGTGTGTCTTGACCAATTGCTGAAAAATGTACAATGATGGTGCAAGATGCACCTCTGAGAAGAAGTCATTTCACAGCCTAGGGACCACCATGCCATTGTTTCATTGCTCAGATGTTTCTATTGTGAGCACTATTGCCGTGACAACCATCACAGCTTGGTGGTATTTCTATAGAGAAATATTTGCTGAAGACAAAACATTAATAGGACTTACCTACTTGACTAGTATTATGTCTTAACATGTGGTAAAAAGTGGACAATTGATATAAAAAACTGTAGAATATATGTATATATAATATATATATCCCATTCCCTTTTTTTTTTTTTACTTCAACCTTCCAGAGGTTTAGCATTTAAGCTCATATAGTGCGTATTGCTATACTTGTTCAATGTACTGGTATAGCCAGTGATTAATTTGGTTATACTTTTCGTAGCCACAATATTTTAAACACAATAGAAAAATAGGCATATCTTAATGCTATGGGTTTTTGTTTTGTTTTTAAATGATTGTTAAATTGTTAAAGTAACTATGTGATTAATCTCAAAAAAGTGATGAAATGACAGATTATTCCGCAAGGTAGTTGTTTTGTATACTTATTTCTGTTGTATTAGTATTTTTACGAATGCTGGTTGTTAACTAGCAAAACTGCTGTTGCTGCAAACAACACCTTCCTATTGTTGAAATAACCCCTCTCCTAAGGAATGAATGATCTATGTACACTAAGCTACACCTGCTATAGTATGCAGATACACGTTACAATAGGTTTACTACACATGTGGTGCCTCGGATCCTAACAATTTAGCAGTATACCATAAGAAGCTGAACTACGCAATGTGCTGCTAGTTTAAAGCAAGGATAGAATAATTTGATACTCAGTAATAATATGTAACAAATATTACAGACAAAGGATGTTTAGACAGAGGATGATTTTATGGGTTTATAATTATCATACAATGTACAACTTTCCAATAGCAGTTACTGTAATGAAAAACTTCAGTCTGAACTACTCCTGCTTTTGTCATTATCGATTACACTCCCTTCATGCCAATTCTGAAACTTTCTTACAAGCAAGGCATTAAATCAAAGACCAAAGGGAATTAAAATGCCTGCTTGCCCCTACATACTTTAATGCAAGGTAGCAGCTCTCCATCTCTGAACTGGTGCAGATCTACTTCATAAAAGGGTTCCAGTACAATTTGCAAGTAAGGCTATTACC
Organism: Podarcis filfolensis; assembly: GCF_964270895.1. NCBI lineage: Eukaryota > Metazoa > Chordata > Lepidosauria > Squamata > Lacertidae > Podarcis > Podarcis filfolensis. The sequence continues at coordinate 51,902,039 of NC_139605.1, forward strand.
TGAGCAAAGCTTGCAACAACTGCACCCATATGCACAAACTATTTGCCTGTTTCACACACAGAGTTTAACAGAAGCACTGAATATTTCCAACCTGTGTAAAGATGAGAGTCTCTGAGCTCCTGCTGTCCAGACTAAGCACAAATCTGATTGACTGGAAAAGCTCTTGGATGCTGGCTCTGAACTGTTCCTCCTCCATTCCACAAGTTGCTCTGGAGTAAAGGATCCGAGACTGCACAATAAACTTGAAAAGATATTCCAAGGCCTTAAGGAGTAGGAAGTGAATCAGTACAACAAGAGAAAAAGAAAAGGAGCTTAGAAAGAGCCAGAGAGGGAAAAATTAGATATATTATTAATAATTCTTCATTTTCAAAAATTGGATATGTATTTCATTAGTTAAAACCTCTAAAGAAAAAAGTTACTTTAAAAAGTTAGTTTTCACTGCCCACCAAAAACAAAAACAAAGCAGCAAAAATAAAACAAAACCCCAAAAACTATATCAAACACCCATAAGAACACTCTTAAAAGGCCTGGGAAATTAAAATATTTTATACCAACACCAAATAATTCAGGTTCAGTGCCAGGCAAATCTTCAGAGGCAGAGGGCAAGGGAGGACGTTCCAAAGTTGGGCCACAACAGTGGAGAAAGCCCTTTAACAGGTTAACCACAACCTCACCACAGATGACAAGGAGCCCCCAAGAGCAGCCTCTGATTAAAATCTTAGTAACAAATCAAGATTTATACAGGAAAAGGCAGTCCCTGGGATAGCCTAGTTTCAAGTCATATAGGCTTTAAAAGCAGGAGTGGCTAACCTTCTTCAGCCTGGTTGCTGCATTCAAGGCTGGCCAAACTTGTGAGGCCCATATGCAAGCAGTAATGGTGGCCAAGGTGCATGCTCTCACATGCATATACTACGCACCTATACAGGCTGCATTTATCAGTGTTGGGCATAGGAGAGATTTCTCCATTGCAGCCCAAGCCCGAGAAGCCCACATAGTCCTTGCTGTGGTATGTGTGATGTTTTCCCCACCTGCCTTTACTAGGGGTGAACCCTTCCTTTCTTCCCCATGCAATTGAGAATGATCTCTCCACCAACTTGCATCAGAGGAAAGAAGAGACTCTCCCCCCCTTCTCATTGCTGCAATTGCCTACTGAATCTATATTATTGTTAGGCTTGTATATGTATATCCTTTCTAGTAGTATGTAGGTTTTTGATCAATATGTATCTTAAAAATGAACTGCCTTCAAAATTAACTAAAATTGACCATTTTGACTCAAGTAGCCATTTCAACAAAACCTACTTTTAATGAACAAGCAGTGCACATTTAAAATGCATACAATTAATATTTATTTGTCTCAAAGATTTTAAGATTTCATCTTTTGAGACAATTTTTCAGTCATTCTTTCTTCATGGGGTTTTTATTGTCAAGTTCAAAAGATGTACAATCAATTATGTGCATTCTCAAACTCAAGGAGATAAGTTTTACTCTAGGATTATAATTTGAACAGGATGAAAGGATTCATTTCTTCTCTAGATAATCAGTAACAAAAACCTATTCAAGACAGAGCTCTCTGCACAACAGAAAACTCTTCAATGTAAGAGTCATTTTAAACAGACAGCATTTCTATAGAAACATACCCGCATTGCCTCCTGAATATGGTCCTGTCGTACAAGTTCTGCTGATCGGTCCATATACCACTTCAAACACCGAATAAGTTCTCTGAGTAAAAACACAAAATACTGATACATTTCCAACTCCAGCCATGCTCACGTCTAAAGATGTTTTTAAATATCCTTTGCTAGCAATAAATTAAGTTAGGTTTTATATCATAGTTCGGTCTATTGAGATTTTTAGCACATATAATTAAGTGGGATATAGAAAGATATTCTTGGTGACCCAAAATAATTACTCTTCCATGTTTAACAATGATGGAGACAGACAAAAAGAGATTAGGCATGGAGATTACAGAAGATACTAGTCACAAAACTATTTTGCTTTAAAATGAAACAAAAGCACTGCTTTACATTTCTCCAGAGTTTTTGTAATCTTGAGAGAAATCTACTGGCCTCAGTTTATCTTTTTTCCCTGAAAAACGAGCTTGACTGTCTGTAAATAGTGCTCTTCCAGAGTAAAACTAAGTGCTTATAAGGATGGTTAACTGATGGAAAAACCTTTCGGTCCACAAAAAAAGCTACAAGATGTTTTAGCTAAAGCATGAAAACAGAGTCTAATTAAGGAAAGGTCCTGTTTGACCCCGCCCTATTTCCTTCAACTCTTACGCCATGTTCTTTCTCAGAAGACTCAGAGGGAGAACATCCCCATTTAGGACTGTCATCCAATTTTTTTAATTGAAAAAGAGTATTTTGTTTCTTTTTTTATGCCACTTTTATTCAGCAAGATTGCTTCGTACTACTGGATGTTCTACTAAACAATAAATTAGAACTGTTGCTATCCATCTCATCTGAAAGTGACACTCTAATGTACAATGGTGGTAAAATAGAACCCACTTGTAGGCCAGCGCTCCTGCAAAGTGCTTTTGGATGTAAGTGTCCATTACAGGTCGAAAATGAAAATATTTGCTATCACGCAGGAGGTTGATGATGAACACCTGCAGAAGAGAGAGACAAAACCACACCTAAGGACACAGATCACCAAAGCTTACAAAGGTCATAAAAATAATGGATAAAGGGAAGTCAAAACTGTTCATCTCTCAGAGGTGTGCTATGCTTACAAGAGACTGAAAGACCAGCAGTCCATATTTTTCAGTGTTGTCATCCAAAATCACAAATAATGTGTCCAAGATATCCTGCAAGAACTGGAAAGGCACAAACATTCAAATGACTTCTCCTGGTAAACAATTCTACCGAAACACACCATTTATAATGTGTAAGAGAGAGAGATTCAAGACTGCTCCTAGTTCCCCAGAGTAAAATTACTGAGACATAGGGTGGATTGCCAACCAAGTCATAGAGTAGGTACACTGAAATCGATGAGTATCACCTAGGTGATGACTATTACCTTATATAGCATTATTTCACTTTCATTATATGTAAATACAAATCCAAGATTATCAGTAAAATGTAATGGTTCCTATCTCTCGCAGAGGTCCGCTTGCACAATGAAAATTCCCCCTCATCTCTTCCTCCCTACAGCTTCTTGCACACTCTCAAACCATAGCTAAGTGTGGGGAGACCCTCTGGAGTGGGCAGGGGCTGCATCAGGGAAGAGAGGAAATATAAGCCCTGTTACGCAGTGTTGGATTCAAACTTAAGAGTATGGTGAAATGTCACACATTATGCATTTCTAGATGTTGCCAGAAAAGAGAGGAGGAGGAGGAGGAGATGCAGGTCTGTAGCAACATCACATTCTTCCTACCACCTGGTTGCAAAACTGGTCCCATGAACCAATGATACATTGCTAACTCAGCACTTCTTAGGTTTGTGCTTAAGATAATCACATCTTGATTTCACCTACTGATCGAAGACAGAGCAAGTAAAGCAGAGACTTTCTTCCTCAAAGATTTGTACTAATTGTCACAATAGCTGCACATTAATAACAACTTGGAGGGGGCACAGCACCTTAACAATTTCTTCACCACTGACATGCCTCAGTCTTCCTAAGATATCCATTACACGATCTGGATAAGCCTTCCATTTCAAGAGAGCAAGTAGATCCACTGCAAATAATTGAAAGAATAAATATAGAAACACAAAATATATCATACTAAACATACTAATTACAATGGAAAATTGGCACAAGTAGAATTATCAGATATGTGTGAACAACTGACAATGGTTAAAAATTATTTTCAGAGAGACAAATTTGTAAATCGGCAAGATTTAGTGCTCTAATCCTATACATGCTTACTTGGGAGAAAATCACATTCAAATTCAACACAGTAAGACATGCTTAGTAAACACTCTTAGGATTTGATTGCATAAATGCATAAGTATAGCAATCATATCACCACAAAACAACACATCTTGGACAATTAAGTATTTTTATTCTTCACCTTTTAAAATGTTCTACACTATGCCAAACAAAAATATCAGGAAGTTAGTTCTGATGAGCAATATATGCTAAAAAGAAAAAAAACAACATGCAAAATGTTTCTTCCAAGTCATAGAATTGTAGAGTTGGAAGGGACACTGAGGTTTTAGTTACTTGATCAAAAATCAAGATAGTTTTCTTTAGTTTTAGTTATTTGATCAAAAATCAAGAGATGGTGGAAGGGAGGTTGCTGAAGCTCTCTGCACGAGAAAGCTTTTAGTTCCCAAAATGGGAATGCTGGCTACAGCAAAGAGCTCGTTTAATGAATTCCTTTGGCTTTTCCTCAGTGTATTGTCTTAATTAAAAAACAAAAACAATGATTGCCAAGTTTAAAAATCAATTGAGAAGGGATTTTACTCAGCAGAATCATTTCTCTTCTATCCAGGTCTCCTGGAACCTCTTTCTGATCTCAATGCTTTGCCCAAAATGCATGCTTTTCCTCACCCGTGATTTCAAAAAACCACCCCCAGCAGTTATTGATGGCCTTTATAAAAACATTCATAATAATTCAAGGTAATTATCTGTACACTCTAAAATATTGTAAACCCTGCAGAAAGGAGGCTTGCAGTTACCACACAACAGCTGACAGCTGGTGACTTCAACAGCCTGCTGGGCAGTGGGCCCTTCAAAGCACCACACAACACTCTTTACAAGGCCTGCATGGTGCTTTGAAGTCCTGGCAATCATCACCTGATATTAATGTTAAATCACGTGACTGACACGTGGGCAGCCTCACTACCACCTGCCACATTTGTCCTGTGAAGGGTATGGGAGATCAGGATCTGGCCCAATGCTGTAGATTTTGATATATTCCTCCTCATCTATTTAACTGTGCCACTCATTAAGATATGAGATTTCAGCTTTCCCCCTCCATTTCTATTAACTTTGACTACTGGTCAAATTCACCCTCAAAACACCTCCCTCCCCCAAGTTTTCATTAGCAAATGAAGAGTCTGATTATGGAAAGGGCAGTTTCTCTTGCACTGGCGGCAGAAATATCAATATAACTTTGTACAAATATGCATATGGTAGATTGCTCTAAGGCAGTGGTTCCCAATTAGCTAAGTACTGTGGACCCCCTGTTTTCCAAAAGCCAAGACATGGACCCCCTACTTCTGAAAAAATTGATATCTCTATGGTAATTTTTGTTCTGTAAATGATGTCACTGACCCCCTGAGTGGGTTATGTGGACCCTCCAATTGGGAACCACCGGTCTAAGGTGGTGGAAACCTTTTTTAGCCGGAGAGTCACCTTCCATTGGGAGTAACCTTCTGCAGGCCAGATGTCAATGGTGGACAGGACCACAGGGAAAAGTGGGTGGAGCGACAAATGTCTCTCTTATTGTACAGTAGACTACATTCCAGCCATGCAAAAGTCACAAACTCTCTCTCTCTCTCTCTCTCTCTCTCTCTCTCTCTCACACACACACACACACACACACACACACAACACGTCTCTCCATCCAGGTAAACAAGCGGCCTTATCACAATCAGGTACGTATTCCAGCCAGCCAAATAACCACCCACACCACCCCTAAATCTGGCACTGCACTCAAAGACCCCTTTCTATGTGAATATATAGCAAATATTGTAATTATTTATTTATTAAAGTTGTATATCGCCCTTCATCCGTAGATCTCGGGGTGGCTCACAACATAAAAAGTACAAGATTAAAAACATAAAATATGTAATAAAAACAAAAGCAAGCCAACAAACGCCCCCCCCCCCACTCCAAGGACCACGCATTGCATTATTTCAATGCAATATACAAAGCACCCCCCTCTATCTTTTTTGCATCCTATGATTTCTTGAAATGAAAACTGCTGTACCATTCTGGGTGAGTTTGGTAGAAGAGAGCTGAGTAGAGATTGCAAATGACTCTTTGGTGCTGCGCTGGAAAATCAGGCTTGAAGGGATGTTGGGACAGCCATTATAGTCCTCTTTGCAGCATGGAAGACCCAGGTAGAGGGCATGGTTATTGAATGTGCTGTTTTCATCACACTGTAGACATAAAAAAAGGACATCCGCTTTAGCTGGAAAATTATATATGCTTTACTCCATGTATTGCTGTGCCACTAAACAGAATATGGAGGACTTTATATGGATTCTAGGCATGCAGACATTCTGTATTTGGAATATGTGTGCTACTCATTCAAACAGCACACACTTTGGAAAACAAAGCTTTCTACCAGTTCAGATAGATCAAACTTCCTCAGTTTAGTGCCCTCTAGATATTTTTAACAACTCCTATAATCTCTGACCATTTGGCATGCAGGCTGGGATTGATGGGAGTTGGAGACTACTACAAAAGTTTTGCAATAATTAAAAAGCTACATGCACCTTCCATTTCAATTAAATAGCTAGGTTATACCTGGTAAAAATAAAACACCTCTGTTAGGAGTGTATATATAAAATATAAAATAATACATCCCTGTGCTAAACATGATTACTACAGCAGAATAGATTTTATTAGCAGCTTGCTTCTCAAGGCTTCTAAACATAACCTCTATTTATATCCAGATATTAATTTTCAGTCAAGCTGATGGGTTGTACCGTTTATAAGCCTCTGTAGAACACCTTATTCCAGTGGTTTCCAATCTGTGGGCTGCAGACCCCTGAGGGGCTCCTGAGTTATCCCAAGGGGCCTGCTAAGCATGACTGGCGGCAGCAGTAAGGGCCCTGACTGCAGACTCAGGACCTCAGAAGGACCCATTCCTGTTGCACCCGGTGTCTCCACTCATTAGGCACCCTCCTCAAGGACTAGATATGGGCACAGGAAGGCATGCAGTCTTTAGAGGGGGGGGGGCTCATTTCTTTCATCCTGTTACAGTGGTACCTCGGGTTAAGTACTTAATTCGTTCCGGAGGTCCGTACTTAACCTGAAACTGTTCTTAACCTGAAGCACCACTTTAGCTAATGGGGCCTCCTGCTGCCACCGCACCCCTGGACCACAATTTCTGTTCTCATCCTGAAGCAAAGTTCTTAACCTGAAGCACTATTTCTGGGTTAGCGGAGTCTGTAACCTGAAGCGTATGTAACCCGAGGTACCACTGTACAATGTTGTCCCAGGATGGTCTTAGTGTTGTGCAAGAGAGGGAAAATTTTCTATGATAATTTTGCATAATTAATAAGTTTAACTTTTTATTTAAAAAACTATACCCACACGAAATAGAATAAAATTAATTAAAACTGTGGACCTTTCATGAACTGAGGTGTCCCGTCCTCCCGGCAAAATTCAAGACTGTAATCATGCATGACATCTATCCTGACCCCAAATATAAAACAGGATACAAGTATAAAAACATAAGGAAGAGGGGGAGAAGAAGAGGAAGAGGAAGAAGGAGGAGGAAGAGGAGGAGGAAGAGAGGTGGGGAGGGTATTCTAAAGAAAGAATGAGAAAGTTAAGATGCTTGTGAAGGTCTATCTGCTTGCAGTATCTCACAATTTGTAATGTACTGTAACAGATGAATCAAGATCCGTACAAACACTTATTTTAGCAGATCTGGACCATTATAGATTTACTCTACAACAGTGAATAATGAAATGACTTGATGGTAGACCTATAATATATGAAGAGTGAGGAACTATCGTACCTTATAAACATAAAGCTCATGAATATCATCAGAAAGGGTGGTGCCATCATCTCTCATTAGTGGTGTAAATGCAAAGCCAAAAAGCTTCTTTTCACCTTTATCTTTTGCTGCAACAAGAAACAAAATGTTTACATGAATTCTAGTAACTACCAAATTAGCATTTTAGCCTGTCCCTGTAACTTAGATAGAGAAAAGGTTTTCCATGATGCCTATTTTGCATCATTTTCATAATTCTGATTGTGCTTTCTACAGTCATAAAATATTCTGTATCATGAATCAGACATAACAGCTACAGACCTATGTCTTCAAATGCAGGTTATAAAGTTGGGGGAAGAGCAAGTTCAATAGAGATACGGAGAAGGGGTGCTGAACCCTTTCCTGCATTCTCTTCCCTTCTTGCCAGGCCATTTTTTACTAGTCAGGCTTATGGCAACCCCTTCCCACTGCTGCAACACTGCACCTCTATATATATCTACTCAGAAGTAAGTCCCCTTAGGGAAGAAACAAAACACAACCCCTGGCTTAACATTATGTCTTAACCAGGAAATGCAGCTTGTTTAGCTCAAACAAATCACAACAAGGAAGCCAACAGCAGATCATGGTTTCCTTGGAGCAAAATAAAGCACAACCCCAACTTCTGACATGGGAACTAGGCTAGTGACTACTACACTGATTTTTTGTGACTATGCCTTTCAGCATTAGGAGAATATTTAAAAATCAATATCCCTATCACAAAGGAAGAGTGCAAGCCATGTATTTTGCTAAAAGAAACAAAGCTCCAAGTACTGCACAAACAAAGAAAGACCATTTACTTTGGAATGGACCTCAAAAAAGATGCTCCTAGACGAACTCAGAAAGGGAACTAAAACAGAATATATGTGTTTCTCCAGAGCCCAAATACCATTTTTTGCTTAATCTGTAATAACTAATTTGCTAACACATCTTCCAGCCCTCAACACTTGATAAGGGGTTTATCTATTAGCCAGTTCAGGATCTGACATTGCTACAAATTATCCCAAATAACTGCCTTGTTAGAGGTTGTTGCAGTTGTTTTTACTGCAGCTATCAATGACTGAAATGGTAATGAGAACATGCCCTAACCACCATATGTTTTCAAGCTATTACATTCTCCTAATCCTTTGCAAAATCAGCACAGAAATAATCTACAGAAGAAAATCAGCCTATGAAAATTAGGCATCTTCCAGACAGAGAACCATGTTGCACTCACTGGAACAGTGCCTGAACTCAAAACGGAGGTGAGAACCACGGAACCTGTCTATGGGAATGGGAAGTTTGATGACTTCTCCCCAACGAGGGCTGTTGCTGTGATAGAGGACAAAGGAATGATATAGACTCCTACTTGGCTCTCCTGAGCCTAAACTGATGCAGTCCTGGGGGGGAAATGAAAAAGAATAAAGAATAAGAATAAAAGAATATCACATTACAAAGGATACACAATAACACCAAGGAAGTATCATGTTAAGGATGCAGAAACACAGCATACTGTAATCAGTCCAATTCATATCCAGCTGCTAAACAATGTGACGGACAGATGCAAAACTTTGAAATACAGAACTCGAGAAACTCAAGAAGGGAGGAGTCTAGATTTTTAAGGAGGAGGAGAAAATCTGAGGAGCAAATAGGAAGGGAGTGCTAATGATGTTTCTCATATAATAAGTGCTTTTTCTTATTAAATAAGTCATTTCTTATTTTGAGAGATACAGAGTTCAGGTATGATTCTGAACTCCTAGGATTTTTTTGCCTCTTTAATCACTAGCCATTCAAGCTTCTGTAAGTGAAAAGTGGGAATCCTTAGAATAGTCTGTCCTATTTTTTTTTCATTAGCAGAAAGAAGAAAGTTTCAGGTGAATAATTATCACCTAAAAATAAAACAGCAACTAACTCCCTACTCTGAATTACTACAAAGCACCAGGACCTTGTCAATGATGTTTTAACTTAATAGCAAACAAAACAAAAAACCCACTCAATTTAAAAGGCCATAGATTGTTTACTTAGCCAAAGACCTGGGAGAAGAGGAATGTTTTTGCCTGGTGCCTAAAGATACTTAACAAAGGTGCTAAGCGAGCATCTCTGGGGAGCGTGTTCCACAGGTGGGCAGCCACTAGCATGGGGAGAGGCGGTCCTTGAGGTATAAGCCGTTTAAGGCTTTATAGGTCAAAAACAGCACTTTGAATTGGGCCTGGAAACTAATCAGCAGCCAGTGCAGTCGGGCCAGGACTGACGTTATATGCTCCAATGAGCACCCTGGCCACTGAATTCTGCGCCAAATGAAGTTTCCACACTGTCATCAGAGGCAGCCCCACATATAACGTGTTGCAGTAATCTAACTAAGAGGTTGTCAGAGCATAAATGACAGAAATTAGGCTGTCCCTGTCTAAGTAGTGGTGCAGCTGGGCCACCAGTTGAAGGTGATGGAAGGCACTCTGTCCCACTGAGGCCACCTGAGCCTCAAGCAACAGCAATGGGTCCAGAAGGACCCCCAAGCCACATATCTACTGCTGCAGTGTCAGTGTAACTCCATCAAGAGCAAGCAACTTCCCATCTTTCCAATCCACTAACAGTGCCTTGGTCTTATCTGGACTGAGCTCCAGTTTATTGGCTCTCATCCATGACCAAGGCAAGACAATGTTCCAGCACATTCACTGCCACATCTGCAGATGAAAAGGAGAAGCAGAGCTGTGTGTCATCAGCATATTGCTGAGAGTGTACTCAAAAACTCCAGATGACCCCACTCAGTGGTTTCATGTAGATGTTGAACAGCATGAGGGATAAAATTGAATGCTGAGGAACCCCACACTGAAGGCTACACGGGGCTGAAGATCATCCCCCCAAACATCACCCTCTGGAAACGACCATCCATGTAAGAGCAGAACCACCACAAAGTGTTGCCACCCACCCCAGCTCAGACAGATACTCCAGAAGTATATGATGTTTGATGGTATCTAAAGCTGCTGAGATGTCGAGGAGAATTAACAGGGACACATTTCTCCTGTCTCTCTCCCAACAGAGGTCATCATACAGGGTAACCCAAGCAGTTTCTGTTCCAAAACCGGGCCTAAAACCCAACTGAAATGGATCTAGAAAAATCAGTTTCCTGCATGAGCGCCTGGATCTGGCCCACAACCACCCATTCATGAACCCTGCCCAAGAAGGGGAGATTTGGCAACTGGCCAGTAATTACTTAGATGTTCCAAATCCAGGGAAAATTAAAATTGTTGTTTATTTCTTATACGCATACATAAATCAAGCACTGTGAATAAAACAAAATAAGAAGCACAGGCCAGGCCATCAAGCTTACAATCTAATTAGGCTTACAGACAAAGGAAGGGGAGAGGTTAGGAGATGATAAAGGAGTGAGATAGAGAGTAAATGTGATATCTTCATTAGGCATTCCAATACACCAGAGGAAGGAGTCCAATGGATGCTGGGTTGTAAAGTGTTCCAGTGATGGGAAGTAGCAAAGAAGAGAGTTCACAGCTAAGTAACAAAGGACATAATATTGTCCTTGCTTAAAACATTTATAGGTGACCTTTCTATACAATTAAAGCAGTTTACAATATATCACATCTACCATAAAACTAAATGAAATGAGAAGAGTAAAACCAACTCATTAATCAAACTAACACAGTGGATGATATTGGATAAGTTACCATTCCTCAGCCATGTGAAAATAAAATGGCAGCAAATTATGTATTCAGTTCTGAGATCCTTGAGGAAGGAAGAGGGAAAGGTAAAAATAAAATAAATAGGTCCTCTCAGTGTTAGTGCAGGACTGAAAACAAATGGGATTGACTGAGCAGCAATGAAAGGCCCTTTCATCAGAACCCATCTGTAGACAGATATTTTTCCTGATTGAGATTTTTTAAAATTTGCTTTCATTGCTTCACAGATCCATGCAAGTAATCACTGTAATAATTAAGTTCAAATAAGTGAACAGAAGAAATTCAGTTTTTCCAAATTTTAAAAATATGAAAGTAAATGACAGAACTAAAGTGATGCTACATTTAATAAAAATTATATCTATTTACCTTTAGAATCTCTCCATCTGCATAAAGAACATACATAGTCACTTCAATGTTCTTCTGAACACTTTTCCCACCTCTTTCAAAGTCTCCTTTCTCTAAAGTCAGGTACAAGTCATTGCGTATATCACCTACACAAGAAGAAATAAATATTTTTTAGAAAATGAAATAGAAAACGTGACAATTCTGTGAAAGCCAGTGATGTTTTATTCACAATTCTGATGGGATTCCAACTCATTCCAAGTATAAAATAAATAGTTAATAAAAAATGAACATTTTAACACCAGTGCATTAAAGTAGATGGCTGTTAGTAATGCTTTATGAAGTCTGAGAATTCGGTAAATCACTTAGGAGACAAAGGTGAGGGAGAGGAAGTAATTTTTTCGTATTGCTTTGCTAAATTCTCTGGTTAACAAATAAATTATCAAAAACACTCCTGAGCATGAGCAGCAATGGCTGAATAGTCACCTATAGGAAACATCCAGCCCATGCTATGATTTCTCTTGCCTGTGGGCTGCAAGCGGCTGGGCTGCTCAGCAATATTCATCAAACAATTCTACTGCAAAAGCAATGCCAAATTTCTGATATGATTGGCGCTTTTCCTAACACAAGATGCCTCACAAGGCCTTTGCATCATTGCCAGGAGGGTCCTTCAGCCGGGAGGGCTGGATTTCTCCTGGAGCAGGCACATAGTAAATGGGGGCAGTAGTGACATCAAGAGCTATCAAGCCCCTGAACAGTTTGGCAACAAATAACAAATAATATAGTTATCCATTTAGTTACTTCAAATGTCAGTATTTGAGTACTACTTTACCAAGAGGAAAACTTCTCGCATCATATACTTGTCTATAATATAAATTTCAACTCAAATGAAATGAATGAAAAATCTCACAAGTTTCCTCCTGGATTCCTGCCTAGCTTGCGGACCTTGTATGGGCTGCAACAGTGGGAATGCTTACCAACTTTTCAAGCCGTTCAAAGATATTCCTGTATCTAAGAAAAGCAGTAGCTAAGTGCAGAATGTAGCAGAATTTCAGCCCTTTGTTGATTTAAATATGACTGGAAAGTGTTTCAGCAAGAAATAATAAGATTTTTTTCCTGTCCTACATGGAAGACTCTTTCTACTACAATGCTAGGAATAATGCATGAATTTAAACATGAAACACTATTTGCTTTCAGACAGAGAAATGATCTCATTTCTAACACAACTGCAATTTCCTCACTTGTAGTATGCTTCTCCAGGCAACCTAGTAATGAAATCTATTCCTATTTTTCTTCCCCAAAAGTATATGTATTATTATTCCTGCATTGTAGAGGGTTGAACTAGATGATCCTACAATTCTATGATTCTATATGCATGAAGATTAGCTAAAATACTCTTCATTAGCAATAATTACAGAGTTATATTTTATTAGCACATGTTATCGGCCATTTCTGAATCATATTCTTGCTCCATTACTCTGGCTCCCACTTTGTAGTGTTAGAAGATCAATTTAACCTAGATCATAGGCAGCCTGTACATGAAATATAGAATAGCTTTTACTGCATTAGTCCTTAGACCACAGCAGCAGATGTGTGGAACAGAAGGCTGAAGGTCCAGTCATGGGAAGAGACAGGAGCTGCCTGAGCCATAACCAGAAGCCAGGTGAACTACATATTCCGAAATGTTGCCTACACGAGACACAGCTTTTACACATGTGGTATGTGGTATTGACTACTATAAAATGGAAAATGAAGCCCCCAGTTTACAAGTAACTGACAGGTATGGTTGCGGTTACTGTTATTTATTACCTTTATATTCTTAGACCACGATGGGGCAGGAGGCTTGGCCAAAACTATTATCTAATAATTCAGTTACACAGACATCCTGACTTTGATAATACAAGAAAATGTGATTTTTAGACTTTGCAGCCATTAGGAATCTTCTGAATCCCATCCTGCACATCCCTTTCTTCTTCTCCTCTTCCTTCCCCTGCACCATTTTCTGTCATTTCATGGGCATCTCCATCTACATTTCATCTAACTCTATGTATTCAGTATTGTGGGTCCAATTCTGTGGAAACCCCTTCCAGGTGAAAAAACCTCTTCATTTCAACAGGCATTTTAAATTAGTTTTTTTCTGATTTCATGCTTAATTTTAACTGTTTGGTTTTTTTGGCTGCATCCCTTTTTATCCCTATTGTACACTTGCTTAGAAACTGTAGTATTAAGAATTCTATGCATTATTAAAATAAACAAACAAATAAGGAACGCCTACCAACCAATATTGTGGGATGCAAGTGGCTTTCAGTTTCAGTTCTGTTCCCCATTCAACCAGTAACACAGCAGCTGTTGACCCTATACCTAGATATTGTCATATGCTGCAATGCACACACAGCCCCCAAATGGTTTGAATCCATGCTTTTATCCACATTGCCATGTGGAGGAAAATCTATAGTTTCTTCAATACCACGTACTGCAAAACAGGAGTGAAATCAATTACCGCAACACCTGAGTATTCTAGGTAAGTATCAGGACAAGTCTGATACATTTTGCTTCCTGAAAAAGTAAAGGACGATATTGCACTCTCACTTCCACTCCCATTCAAGTACAGAAGCTGACTTAAGTAAGCTGAATCTTATTTACATATTGGCAATGGGATAGTATCCTCCTGAGAGCAGCAGGGGACCAATGAGTGTAGAACAGGCCAAGTGGCACACATAGCTCTGTCCACCAAGAAAAGGCTACAGGAGGAGCAGACTGGGAACTGTGAAATGACATGCATGTATTCTGTCTGCTCCTGTGTCTGCAGCAAAGAAGGACCAGAGTGCAGGGGCGCAAAGGAGTGCTGAAAGACGATTTATCACTCTCACACACCAGGCTATCTCTTTCCACCTGACTTTTCCGGCTTGGAAAGCAGAGAGCACAAGAAAGACAGACTCTTTGTCTCTTTCTATAGCATTTCAGACCTATTTCCCTGCTTGTAAAAGCAAAGGGAAAAGAGGCAGATGGGCACAGGGGGAAGCAAGTTCTTGGTTCAATTTCTCTTTCCAATGATCCCCCCTCCCATTTTGGAAATCAAAAGAGAAGAAGTAGCAGAGAAGCTCAAAAAAGATCATCTTTCATTTCAAACCTCCCTCTTTCTCTCCTCCCCCACCTCACCTTACTTTATTTTCCTGCTGTGGAAAGCAAAAATATGAGCAGCAGAGATAGCACCATGATGCATGAAGAAAATAATTGTGTTCCTGCACTTTCCTGTCTGTTTCATCAGCAACTAATGTCTTAGTAGTACAAAAATGCTTTCTTCGATTATGTTAAGTTAGTGTGCACACTGACCCCCTCCCTCCCTTCCCCCTGCCCACAAAGTGGTAAAATTAGTTCTGACTAGGGATATAAGAAGATTAATACATTCCTTTTTCAAATAAATACATTATAAAACTGATGGAATATATTGTTTCAACATCAACTCTCACATGATTAGGATTTTTTAATGCAATCCAGTGTGAAGGAAGTTTGACATTTTCATTCTGCACTTAAGGAAGAATTTTTTTTATGATGGGAAAATACAACTAGTGGGGGAGGAAAAAAGGCTGTTGATGTTAGTCAAGTCGTCCGTGCCTTTTTTGTCTCTGCGCCCCCCCCCCTACATCTTATTTTTTAACATCCAGCTTGCTGAAGGGTTCTAGGGAACTTGAAAGTTTAAACATTATTTTATAACATTTTGGTTGACCTAACAAAGGTACTGCCCTAATACAGTGTTTGGAATTTTTCATGTGGGCCAACACATCTACATTTACTCTGAATATAATTGTCTTGCTATGAGGTTGTGACTTCTGTAAGGATAGCTACAAAAAACGCTCTTACTTTGAACTTAATGCTCCTCAAAGTTCTGTCTGAAAAACACGAGCATAAAGACTGAAAGGAACACACGCCTTTACATAAGCTACTGTGATGGAAAACTTGTGTTTGAACTAAACAGCATTGATTTTCTGTAACACTGCTTTGTACATGGACGGATCTTAGGGGACCGAGGATTTCCTGTTGCTACCAGCCTTTATTTTGTCTGGGATAGCAGTAGCTTGGGAACTTTGAGAGGTGCTTATCAAATGTAAATGGCAATCATCTAAGAAGTCTGATGGCTTATTTAGTTCTTTGTTGTGCTAGCAAGCTCCTCTAAATTTTGTGTAGGAAATTAAGTTGTAGAATCATAGGTACCTTCTTTCCCCAATAACTCCTGAGTCACAGCCCACCTGGGCTTAATTGGCTAGAAATTCCAAACTCTTCTAGCATCCATTTTGAAAAAGTTTTGATGGATGCCTATATCTCTGTACTTTACCAGACTGGCTTTAACATGGTCCCACAAATGCTCAAAGATACTCCACATACCTAGGTAAGTTACTTATCTGTGAGGAATGGGAGGTTGAAGAAGGACTCATAGCCTTGCCTCTGTAGCATGACTTCTGAAGTAACCCTTCTACCTTGGGGCAGAAATTTCTATAGGGGTGGGAGCAGATACATGTCTCTGAATATGACTCAGAAACTTAGTTTTAGGTTTCACCCACACTACCACTTGTCCTGTGGCTAGAAAGCAAGGGTCTAAGCAATTTTCCATTTGTCCTGTGCTTTCCAGCACCTAATTGGAGCAAATGTCAATCCAGAGAAAACCCAATAGAGGTTTGCTCTGATTCATCTGTACACAGTGGCTTTTCTGCAAGGAAAGAGGTGGGATGAGCAAAGTGTGGATGACCCCTTAGTCAGAATGAGCTAGACTCTGTATAAAAGGGGTTTGTGCAACTCCTCAAGTGAGAAATGCCCAGCATATAGTCTTCCTGCAAAGTTGTTTATTTGTTAATCTTTATCAACCTCAAGCATTCCATGAAAAGTATGATGCAGGAATGGGAAAACAGCAAGCAATAAATGGACAGAACACAGTAAAGCAAAAACTTACACCCAACTATCTTCATCTCTGCGCCATTAAGAAAGGGGAGAGAATGAAGGGAAAGTAAACAAAGAGCCAGGAAACTTTAGACAAGAGAAAGAGAAATAAAACCCAACATCACTCACAGTTAAAAGATGATACATGCGCTTTTCATCAGACACTCACAATAAGACTTCAAATGTGGTAAAGAGAAGAGATGTTATTTTGATAAGCAAACTTGCTTGTAGGGTAGATCGACCAGAAATTTGTGTTTATACATAGGGCACAAGCAGGGATCAAAGAGCTACTTTGCACAAGACTAAGAATTTGCCATTATCCAGTAGGTTTTTCTCCCTTCTTTTCTTTGAAGTAAAACTTCAATGCCCAGTCACAAACTGGATTTGAAGTCACCCTTAGTTTTGAAGTTGTTTGCTATGCAACATGGGATGATGCTGGTCAAGGAACCAACGTCCAAAAGGACCCTTGCATGCATGGAACAAGTTGTAGAGCAATTTGAATCCTGAACACAGTTCAGAAGGCATATGCTTCTTTCGTTGTTGTTGTTACCAACATACATGGATCCAAATCATATGTAATGCTAAACCATAGTTTAGTATTACAAAGACAAAGCACAGCAACTCTTGACATCCTTCCTCTGGTGCAGCCACAACAAGATTGAAAGCTTTGTTTCCATTTTAGATTAATCACAGTTTAGCATTATGTTCAAATCCTAAACTGTGATTAATCTTGGCTATGGTTGGTGAAAACATGTCAGCTTCATAAACTAGGGTTTAAATTTAGTTTGTTCCCACTAACCATAATCAAGACCAAGCTTGTTTCTACTGTCCGAATTCCTCCTCACACTCATGCCAGAGGTGGTGGAGATCAGGGCATGTAAGCCAGCTGTGGTTCAATTTCCTAACATTAAAACACAGTTTAAATTTATGTGTGAACACAGTAATACTCTAATTTTTGTATTTGCATTGATCAGAGAATGAACCATTGTATTTTTTTATCTTTTTGCTTCCCAGACGGCCTTGGTGCAACCTGATACTGGAATAGCAACTAACACAATTTCATCTGAATGTGTGCTACCTCCTCCTTCACACTTTCTTAACTCTCTCACAAGATAAAGCATATGGCTTTGCTACCAGCCAAATATACATTTTCTCTTTCTCTGCCCTCACTCCTTTTTGCTTTGTTTACCATCTAGCATGATGGGAGAATTCTGGAGAACTTGAAAGGTTACACATGATTTTGTGAGATTTTAGTTGATCAAATGAAGATATTGTCCTCATGTAGATTGTTTTGAACATACCTGACTTTCTTCTAAAGGGAAAAAATGCTAGGAAAAGATTGGGAGTTTTTTTTATGATGAAGCAAAGTTGCTTGCACTAACTCATTGGAAATTTAACTTTTTCTTTGAACAGTTGACTCATGTGTCAACTCACTTAGTTTCAAAAGTAATTTGCCATGAAGCATAGGGGAGCTGATGTTTAATAAAACAAGTATACAGCCGCTATGGGCTCAGAGAGCTAATATAACCCTGGCTGATACAAGCTCTCTCACAATGCTGCCTAACTTTGCCTTAAGGAAAAATGGTCTAAGAAGAGCTTTTCATTAGTCCAAACACAGTTGTTCCTCATTTTAAAGCATTCTAGTGCATGGTCATGGCAAATATAAGTAATGGATAGAATAAAAAAGTACTGCACTAGATTCAGAGTAGTAGCAGCTGAGTTCTGGGTTTAAGACCATCTTTTTGGCTTCTAATCACTCCACATATTTTGCTTCAGGCACTATGCTATCCCTGTTACCCCTCTCTTCTTTCCTCATACTACTGGAGGAATGAAGTAGCAAGCATCATGAACTCCACACAAAAACTATATAGAATAATTAGAGAGGGAGATATTATATTTATGTTCAAAATTGTACTGCTATACAACTAAAACGAGCACTTTCATGCAATACACATTTGTCACTCAAATTTATTATGGGGGGGGGTAGAGAATAAAAGTGCTCATCCTATTGCCCTACCTTCAGTGACAATTATCACGGTTAAAGTATTGCAAACAAATGAATAGAATTTTCATCCACTTACCAGGCATGATAACATCTGGAAAACCAATTTTTCTGGTAATAGCCACCCCTCTGTTAAAGATCATAGGATACTCCCTCCGAATCTGCTCCATTTCTCCACGAAGAAGCTGAAGAGAAATGATAAGTCCTGCAAAAAAGTACAACTATTTTATTAAAACATAGTGCCTGACATGTCAATCCCTACCAAAACAAATAGAAAACAAAATTTGATGGTAAGCATGAGTTTATGCCGAGGACAGTAAATACAGTAAGGTAATGGGAAATGGACAAAAAGTTTCTTTCTGGAAGCTGAACTGTACAGGAGTAGGAACTCTGCCACCCAAAACACAGTGAAGACAGACAAAGCACTGGTGTCAAGCAGCTTGTGACTAAAGGCGAATCCCTTCTGCTTCTGCTCAAATGAAAGCTCCAAAGCTATCCAAACGCTTCAATAATACAAGAGCAACCTGAGTAATTTGACTCAGGGAGATCGTGAACTTGGAGTTTGAGCAATAGTAATAAAAAATGGGATCTGCAACAAAATTCTGCACTGTGGAGTGTGCCTTTTCAGGATTAAAGACAGTCAGCTATGTCCACTTCCAGAATGCTCCTTTTGGTTCTTCCTCCCCTGTTTTTCTCCCCTCTTGCATTACCACTGAGCATTGTCAGTCCCTCATTGAGCTCTTGGGGACTGTCCCTTAGGTATTTTTTGTTGGTGGAAAAAATAGGTATATAAAATAAGAATTCCCTGGACACCAAAGATCCAGGTTTAGGGCAAGTACTCATTGGTGAGAGAACTCCAGCAGAGATTTAAATTCACAAAATATGAAGCAAAATAATATGTGGAAATATAGACCGTTAGACCTTTATAATATCCTCTTCTGAATTCCTTCTGAAGTTCCTCTCTTCCCCTAGCATAGGAAAAGACTACACATTTGGTAAGTTAAAATCTGGTTTACTTACAAACTCTTCAAAGGTCAGGTTCATGCGTTTTCCCACACATCAGTCAGAAAACACAGGCAGTAAAACTTGGCTTAGTTACAGTGGTGAAAGTTCCTAAATTATTCATATAGGAAATCAATAGTGGCTTGTAAGAGCTCTGTGGTCTGAGTTGCAGCAAACAGCTCAGACCTCACATGTTGTGCTTCTCTGGTAGATTGATAGGCAGGAAAGGAAGATGGTCAAAGAGCTTGATGAGTATTGGCAAGCTTTCTGTCACATCCTGAATGTGTGTATCTGGAAGACAACACACCTAAAGTCCCTTTGTGTTGCTCCTGTTTGCCCATCCTGTATGCTCCCTGGGACTGGAAGACAACTTGCAGAGCTGTGCCACTCCAGACCATGCCCCCAACTAGCTCAGTGACTCACTTGAAAGGCAGAAGAACTGCCCACCACAACCATGTACCAAAGCACATGGTAGCAGCTGAAAAACAACCAAACAACCAACAGGCAAATAGCCAGATTCCAAACAGTAAAAAAGCAGCTTTAAGCAAAAATCCACAAACTCACCCGCTTTGCCTCTTGCACTATTCCAGTGTAGTAAAACTCCTTTTGCTCTCTAGAGATTGCAAACCTTTGGGGACTGGGAGTACTTACAGAGCAGTGTAGCTCAAATTGGCAGAGGTGTTCATCAAGGTATTTTTCTCCATAATATGAATTCATTAGGGTTGATTTTATATGGCAAACCCTAGTTTCTTCTACATCTTTGTATAATTCTAATATTTGCATTCCTCTGCTACCAATATAGCACTTTAACATCATCATCATCATTATTATTATTATTATTATTATTATTATTATTATTATTATTATTAAAAAAACCTTTCAGAGACACTGTGGCAACCACCATTTACAACTGCCAGGACAAATTTAAATCCCCATCAAAATGGCTAAAAAATTATGGAACAGAATAAGGTATGCAAGTTATTTGTCTGATTTTCATATTATCTCTTAAATTCATTCAGCAGAGAAGCAATGGATTATTTAGTCTCGGCAGAGCATCAGATTTCCCTTTACTTGCTCATTGTGCCTTTTAACCTGCTGCCATAATTTGCTAACAGCTCAATTTGCCTTTAGCTGTTCTTAATGCCTTTCATAATACAGACTCCTGCAAATGTGCCCAAGTACCTGATATGTGCAACTACAATGAAAATAATGCTGCTTTAAAGCTGTTAAAACTGTCTGTTTTCTTCTGAACTTCATACTGAACTTCATACTGATTATTATTATTATTATTACTATTATTATTATTCCAAGAACAACAGCCAGCAATATTTGAAAAGCAACAGCAATGGTAACTATAAAACAGATATGGCTTGTACATATTGACTGGGGTGTTGCATGGGGAGGGAAACAAATTAAATTTCATCATGGAACATATCTCTAATTGGCTATTAACACAAATGGGAGAAAGAGGCAATTCTCCCCAAACAATTTCCCTTTACTATTTGTAAATGGGCCCACTGGGACCATATACCTTGTAATGAACTCTGATTCTTTAATTATTGACTACTTCTACACTGAACTAGGTTTCACAGCATGGATTTGCAGGTAAAAAGCTAGTGGTCACCTCTATTGGGTAGGTTTTGTAATCTAAGGTTGTATACTGAATTTTCTTCCCAGGAACAAAATTAAGTTTATAGCATCTAAGGTTCAACATGTTCCTCTTGCTTTAGAATTGTGGTTTTATTATCAAAACTAATCAAAGTAAGAAAGTCTACTTAAATGAAACTGAGACATTTTGTACCAGCTCAGATTTTCACATCTCACTACTGCTGGCTGGGACTGATGGGAGTTCAGCAACTGGAGAGCCAAAGGTTCCCCATTCTTGAGGCTACAAAAACACTGTTCCATGTGAAATCAGCTGTTGGTGCTGCATCCTTTATTTCAGTTCATCTTTCAACTAAGTTCAATGTAGAGCTGGTGGAATACTAATATGAATGGGGACTCCCACATTTCAGGAGAGACAGCACTCCATGTTACAAAAACTGGCAAAACTAGCTAGGTTTCCTTTGAAGATTTTAGGGCCCTTTCCGGTTTTTCATGTAACTTCAAACTGAGTTATTTAGGATTTTATATGTACATAGCACGACCTTAAAACTGGCCCTGTGGCTAGCGGGCAGTTAGTTTGCCTTTAGCACTGGCATGGTAACGAGCACCAGTTGCAGCCTCCGAACCCTGTAGTATCTCCTGTAGTGGCTCAGCTTATAGGTTTATGTGAACCAGAACTCTGTTCCAGTATCTTCTGACAGACTTCCACTTTGATTTGATTTTTTTTTTTTAATGGATAGGAAAACCTGAACAAAAGGGCAAGTAAAATAGGAGATGAAGAACCACACTGGTTTGGGGCAAAGGCAGGGACTAAACTGAAGGAGCGTGAAAGCAGAGAGGCTACCTTTCTCAAGTCCCTGCCTTGAGTAAGAGAACACACACTTCTATGTGGATTACTCACATGCCAACCTGAGAGGAACCAGCTCTCTTCAATATGTGGGACTAGGGAGTGTTCCATTTAAGAAAATGAAAAATCATTGATAGTCCAGAACGTATCACTTTTAGAAAGGAAAACTTAATAGACCACCTACCCAAAATGTTATGAAAAGTCCCAAAGTAAAACTATAAAACACTGTGGCGAAGGTCATGGGTGACTCATTTTCATTTATGAAAATTCTGTAATGCACAGGCTTTTATAATAATAATATAATAATTTATTATTTATACCCCGCCCATCTGGCTGGGCTTCCCCAGCCACTCTGAGCGGCTTCCAACAAAATATTAAAATACAGTAATGCATCAAACATTAAAAGCTTCCCTAAACAACGTTCCCTAAATAACGTTTTCATGACTCAAAGTACCTGCTGCAAAGAAATTATGTATTTCTAATAGAAGTAAAGTTGAATATTACCATAGTTTGAGCTGGGTGCTGTATATTTGGTGCTAGATTTGCGAATAATATTTTCATGGATCTGATACCATTCATTTTCATTGTTGCACCTGAAAAAGTATAGTCTAGTGTTACCTTTATGACTTTACCTTATGACTGAATGCATACATACATAGTCTACACATTGGATCCTTTTTTTAACAACTTTGTTGAACAGCAATACATTATCAGAAGGAAAAAAACCCATGCAAATCTTAAACAGTATAGAAAATATGACAAGTCTTTTCCATGCCATATGCTTGAAGCTCGTGAAAACACTACTGGTACTGAAAGGCATCTGAAGCTTCTTGGCACACTGCACATTTGGAGCTGTGCTTCCCCCTCTTCACACTTTAGA
Organism: Podarcis filfolensis; assembly: GCF_964270895.1. NCBI lineage: Eukaryota > Metazoa > Chordata > Lepidosauria > Squamata > Lacertidae > Podarcis > Podarcis filfolensis. Next base: position 51,924,974 of record NC_139605.1, read on the forward strand.
ATCACCAGTATACTTGTGCAGCTACATCCATAAGCATCCACAAAAGGGATCCCTGCCCCCAGATTAACAATGTTCACCAGATTCCCAAGTTTCCTTTTAAAAGAACTAACTTTCAATAATATGTGGAACACAATTTGTAAGGCAAAATGTGCAGGAGCTATTCTCTTCATTTAAAAATAAAAATTTGGGGGAGAAACTAGCCTGTACCCACATTTGAGTGTTTTTAGCCAACGAATGAGTTCAAAACAATGACTAACATTTAGGAAAGCAGAACTAGCCAAGTAGATAAAAAGAGAAGGCTAAATAAAGTGAAGCACCCATTGTCTAGATTCTTGGTATGTTTTAAAGCCTTTTTACGCTGGTCTTCCAATAATAAAGAACTGTTTGGTGCTTCTTGAAAAACAATCCATAATTTTAGTTTAGCTTGACTGGGGAGTAATGTGTTGACTAAAAGGGGGAAAAAGGGAAGGAGGAAAGTAGCAACCAAGTTAGGAGTTTGTGGTCTTTCTAACTCAGATCTTTATTCATACATACAAAGAATGTCATCCCCCTGCCCCACCTGAGTTTGTAAATATTTAAAAAATTAACAGTGCCAATACAGATAAAAGTCCATCATTATTATACCAGTATTGCAACGACCAGGGCTAAGAGAGTGTGCATTATGTTAGCCTTGCAAAGTAACCCAGTATGGTTATTTTGCTGGTGGAAGAGGGGTTCAAGAAGTGTATGACAACCCTGAAGTTTAGGCTTCTTGTGTTATCATGACATGCTGGATATTTTGGGGAGTAAAATGTCATTTTTGTGTTAATGGTAGAAGCAGCACAATTAATTATGGGCTGGAGGGTGTGAAGAAAGCTTGGGAAAGAACTGGGGATTTCAGCTGTGAGTGAAAAGACATTGTCTAGATGCTGGGTCTACCAATTAAGAAACAATGGAGGGGTAGACCTGGAATACAAGTTTCTCAGACTCCAGGGCTGGCCAGGCCTCACCACCATTCAGTCACCAGATCTATCAGAAATGGTGGACCTGTACTGTGATGTTAATTATCAGTATTTATTTATTTAGGCATATTCATTTTGCACACCTTGGAAAAAGGGGATGCCCACGGCCACATCAATTGTGAACCAATTCTTAACGTGGTTGACATCCCATACTAGAAAATGGTGCTGTGTTGATCCTCTTATCTGAGAACTTAAAGCAAATACTTTGGAGTTTTTCATATTATTGTTGGTCTCCCATCAGCCTCAACTGGCATAACCAATGTTTAGGGATGATGAGAGTTAGTAGCCCCAACAAAATCTGGAGGGCTGCAGGTTCCCCATAACTGACATAAAGGGTAATAAGCACCTTTTGGACTAATAGCTTAATTTTCTACATGCACTTTGGAAAGTCAGCTCATGGGACATAGGAAAAGACAATTCCATTTTCATTTAAAGAAATATAATGATCTAACTCAGTATAAGGCAGCTCTTTCCACTCCAACAAAGAGATCTGCAAATATGGCCAGTATGTGTCTATCTCTCCTTCTCCTCATTCTGGAGTAGAATGGTTTGTTTGGTTATTGGTTTGTTATTGGTTTTGTTTTATTATGTATTTTGTATTCTCATTTTGTTTTTTTCTGTTGTTAACAGCCCTGGGATCTTCTGGTGAGGAGTGATATACAAATTTTAATATTATTATTATTTAGGGGGTTATGAGGGGGCTACAGCGGGGAAGGACTTGCCAAAAATGGCCTCTCCTGTTGTTCCGCTGCGGGATTTCTTCCTTCGTTGATCAGACACCAGTAGATACCACAAGCATGTTTGGCAAACCCTCACCATGATCAGCTCACGCCTAGTAACCTATGTCCCCACTGTGGAAGGACGTGTGGATCCAGAATTGGCCTTCACTGTCACTTGTGGACTCACTGTTAAGACCGTGTTCATGGTAGACAATCTTACTCGGCTACGAGTGATCGCCAAAGAAGAAGAAGATATGCTTAAAATAAATAAAAAGAAGCTGGATAAATTATCAATCCATTAAAATAAAGGAATTTTAAGATTTTAATGGTATTATACCACCAGAAGTATATCTAAACTTTTATCTTCATGAAATTCATGGTAATTTCTTAGGTCGCCTAGTTAACAATGTATTTCACATAGCTATAGTTTGCCTACCTGATCATTAGGTAGTGAGAGAATTAACCAGTTGCCTTAGCTGTGTGCGGCTCCAAATAGAATTCTGGTACAATTTCTTAAGGCATCCAGAGTAGCCTATGAATAATGATAAGGGAGATGAACTGCTAGACCCTGAAACTCACTTGGTTGTCTAGCTAAGGTGGTGATTATAAAAAACAAAGGTTTTTTTGTAATGCTACCTGAATTTTCAAAACAAAGTAACGGCTGAGTCAAAAAGGACTCTGGCAACTGTCTCCAACATATTGAAAACAAGCGAGAATACAGAAAGAACTTTCATGTACAATGAAGGAGTTTTGAGATTTTTCTTTAAAAAATACATCCAAGTGAAATGTAATCAGGGCTTTAGTAAAGCGTTGTTGATATGGCTGCCAGGAATTTCAGTGAAATGATTTGAGTGTTACAAACCCTACATTTCATTGTGTTTTAATTAGTGGATTATTGGAGTTTTTTACATTTGCTTTTTATCTGTAAGCCACTTTAAGCCACTCTGTGGAGGTCAAAAGTGAGGTGTATCGTTACATAAGTAAAATAAACATATTCACCCCAGATTCTGCTATTTAAGAAATTCAGCAGCAGCACTAAAATTTATTTATTGTATGGCATTAGTTCAGATTAGAAAATACAGTGAGACTAATATTAGAGATACACTGGAAGTTCCAGATGGACTCATATCTGCAATCAGATTCTGCATGCAAAAACATTTGCTAATAATATTTGCTAACAAAAAGTCAATGTTTGACCTTCTGAGTCACCAAACCATAAACAGATGCCACCATATTTTTTAAAAAATCTTGATGTGAAATAGAAAAAGGAACTTAATATTGTCATAACCACCTCTGGTTCAAACCACAATCACATACACAATTACTTCATTTTAGAATATACGTAGAGCAAGGTCAATCATCTATAGCAGGGGTGGGGAACCTTCAGTCCACAGACCAATCTTTGCCCCCCAGGGGTTCCAAATTGGCTCCCCAGGCCATTTCATCTAAAGCACACCTGCCGACCAACTGAAATCATTGGTGACATCAGCTGATGGGTGGGATTACTGGGTTCAATCTTGCATTGACTGTGCAATCCTGTTACCTACATAGAATGAGAGGCATTCATTCCCAACTGTTTCAAGAAAACCACAGGCGAAGAACCCAAGAAGGGCAAATTTTGGTTTTTTATTATTTTAAAATACGGTTTCTGGTCAAAATTTAAAACTGGCATTAAATTATATTAACATGTTAAAAGTCTCACCACACAAAAGCCCATGCATTAAAAATATTGTGATACTGACAAACAATATGCCTGTTTCTTTGCTTTACTTTCTCCCAATATGTGATTATAATTTCTGGTTCAAGATTCCAGATTTTGTTCTCAGGGCCAAGCTTGACAAAACTCCAAGTAGCAATGGTGTTAATGGCTTTTTCAAAGTAAAAAGCAGATATGCCCCTCCCAATCCACACCACCTCAACCCCTAAAATCTGCTATCTGCCAGTTCTAATCTGTGCCAATCAAAGCTAATTTGTGAGACTGGCACCTCATTTTATTTGCCTTCAGTAATCTGTAATCGATATACTACTGCTTTGGGGCTTGTCAGTTCATAGCTTATTCCTATGACCTATTACATACACTATGGGCAAATCTCAGACTAAGAAGACACCTTTTAATTCCCATGCAGAACCACCCTCCTATGACTAAACACAACATTATAGTCACAGGAGCACAGAGGAAGGTGGGTTTTCCTCACAAGTTACTTCAGTCACCACTACAGAATTGTGCTGGAGGTAGGATAAGGAGCCACTCCGCTTTCTCCATGCTGATTTCTGCTTTTTCTGCCATCTATTACTGCATTTGCTATCAGGGAACCCGCTCTACATTGAGGAACAGTATTTTATTCAGATTCTAAAAGCCAAGCTTGGCAGCCACTGACAACACCATCAGTAACAAAAAGGAAACATACAAATCCTAATCAGAGTTGACTTTCAATGAGTAAGCTTAAAAATAGCTTGGCTCACATACAGCCAGCAGGAAAACACAGCACTGAAACCGATTGCAAAAAAAAGGCTCTGCAGGGAGGGGGGGAGGGGAAATCAGACAGCAGTTTTTTTTCCCCTTTCTATCCTGCACTTTGCTTACCTATGGGAAAAGTGTCAAGTCACGTTGGTTATTTAAAGAATTGTGCATTAGTATCACCTAGCCAAAGCCAACAAATTAGAAGGTAGGAGAGTTAGTACAATGAATGCATTAACACTCCTATAGGATACTGATCTACTTACTTGGATATAAAATCAGTTGGTATAACCTGTTAGAGATAGGAAGACACTTTAACTATTTGAATTATTTTTATAAATTCCTCATCCTAGGTTAAGGCCATGGCACTCATGTTTTATAAACCAGCAAAGTATCTGACATAACACAAACAACACATATATATTTCTCTTATTCCTGCACTAAATAACTTACGTGTAAACTTTAAGAACAAAATCCTTTTCTTCTTTTAATTCAGAAATTGATGGAATCACATCCATGATACTTAATACAGCACAACCATATGGACGTCGGTAATGAAGATGAGAAGGGCCCTTTCTTGAATCATTTAGCAACATGCGCCCTAAAACAAAGAGAAATTGGCATTATATTCAACTTCAGTTCTCAAACACCTAAACGTAACTCTATAAATAAAGATAATGTTACTTTTTTAAAAATCCAGATTAAACAGTAAAAAAAGTATCTTGCTGAGGAAAAAGTGAATAGCTTCCTGTGGCAACTATGCAGAAATTATACTTTCATTCCTCTAAGATCTACCTTATTTATTAAAAAACTAATCAGAAATCCTACAACCTGCCAAGATATAACCACCTCAGCAGCTGGGCCTGGGAGTGCCCATGCCCTTCTACCCCCATCAAAATGTTGTCAGGGAAGGCACATATAAAATAAAGGTGTCTAGTACCATTTACTCTTACTGGGAACATTCCTCTGATGCCTCCACCAGAGACCATTCCTGCTACCTAGGAAACCTAGGGATTGAACCAGAAACCTTATACATGTAACCATGTGCTGTAGTGCTGAACTATGACTCCACCCCCATACTATTATGCCTCTTGGGCAACCTTTCGTTTCTTGATTACAGGAGCACTTGCTTAACTGAAAGCAGCATAAAACTCTTTTGCATGCAGGCACTCATCCAAATAAATGAGAGCAACTACTGCCAGGCAATCATCCAAGAGGCACAGTTTGTTGTGCTCCCAATTGGTAAAAGCCGGGTGGGGGAACCTATGGTCCTCCAGAAGTTGTTGAGAGTACAATTCCTGTGGCTATGCTGGCTGAGGCTGCTGGGAATATCTGGTTCCTAACCCCTGGTGGGGAAGGTGGGCCTGTGACTCATGGACTGCTAGGTGGCCATCCCTGTCCTAAGGGTTTTATATACAGCAAGTTACGAATTAAAACTTGACCTGCTGGACTGGTCAGACCTGCTGCAATAGCTATGTCTTACTCCACACAAAAAGTACTGTTATCTGCCCTTCTGCCGAAATGACGGTTTCGCAATTACAATTTGTTATGAAGCAGTGCAACTCCTGGGTCTTTGAAGCTGCACTTCCTATGGAAATGCACACTCACACATAATCACTGTACTCAACAACATTACATTGATTGATTTGCCTAGTTTAGCTTCTTTATATATATAATGCATTTCCACAATGAGCTATGCCCAAAGATTGTGCATTAAAATCTAAAATAAATTCAGTAAGTGTACTGTACCTATCCGAATTACATGGGCAACTATGTACAAGTCTTTCTTCATGTCCTTGCTGCTGAGATCCTAACAGAGTTGGGGGAGAAAGTAAAAATCATTGTCAAAAACATTTATATTACAAGTATATTCTATTTTCAAACAGAAAACTACCTCTACACATTTCTATCATTGTTATAGAGAAGTGAAGGCTTGGAGTAGAAAAAGATCCACCTCCCCAAGGAGGATTTCTACCCTATTTTTCCAGGGGAAATCCACAGAAAATTGCGGGGGTGGGGGTGGGGATCTCATGCAATATTTACTTTTTCAGAAAGGTGAGTGAAAGTACTGTATACTCATTGTTTGAATAACATTAACACATGCATTTACATTTCATAAATATGACCAACAATGAAATTCTCATTGCAAGTTATTCACTGCTCAGGCTGGCTGTGGCTGAATATCAAGCCCTGCAAGTTATCTGAGTTAAAGTGCTTGTAAGCTTATAGCTGCTAGCAAAAGAAAAAGGCCAAATCTAGAAGTTGCAAGATGCTGAATGGATAAATTGGCTTAGCTAAATTAGAAGAGTAAGGAAAGGAGAAAGGGGAAGTGATATCAGATGCCCCAGGAACATAGGTGAAAAAGCAAAGGTAGTGTCCACTGAAATCTACTATCACCATCATCATCATCTTTATTACGGTCACAGACCAGCATAAGTTAAAATAGAAACATGCAGGAATTTAGGGAATAAAACAGATAAAACGGGTAAAAGGAGTGACTCAAAAAAGGGGAGTTGCGTGAGAGAGACTTAAAATCAGCTAGAGAGTTCAGAGCAAGCAGTTGCAAAAGTAACTATAGAAGGGAGGGTGCAAGCGAGGTCACAGGTCTTGGATATGAGCCTTCAGTTTAGGTCTGGTGCGTGACCCGAACCATTCTTCACTGAATGCCCATCATAGCAGTGCAAAATCTGGCTGCTGAGTATGTTACATCTGGATTTGCATCTTGAAGTAGCAAGGAGGTATAGAGTTGCTCTGTCCGTCCAGGGAAATTGTATAGTAATGACAGGATGAACCTAACTCATATGTCTGTATAATATTGGCAGTGGAAGAAGACATGTTCAGTAGTTTCTAGCTGCCCTGAGCCACAGGGGCATTTCCTCTCTTCATACGGTACCTTCCTAAAACGGCCTTCCTGGATAGCTAAGGAGAGTGCCTGGCATCGGGCCAAAGTAAAGGCCCTTCGCTGTTTTGGTACTTCTAGGTTGATCATATATGGCATTTGGGAATTAAGGTAACTTTTTGTTTCACTGATGAAACAATCTGGGGATCTGGCTAGATCTGCTTGGCATTATATGTCTTCCATATGCTGTCCAATGGGTTTATTTTTGGCTTTTTCGTATCCCATGTCAAGTAAAATTTACAGGGTAAAACCCAGGGTTGTTATTTTGCTTAGCACTGCTCATTTCCAAGTCATTTGGAAGTCATCCTTTATAGTTAGGGGAGCAAGGCCACACAGGAAGAAGGATAGTCTCAGCCAGTAATTAAGTATGGCAAGCCACACTCTAGCCTCAGTTCTTACCAGTCCAGTTTCTAGGTGTAGGGTAGCACTGGAAACATTTAGGGGCACTTGTAGGACTGATCTTAGAAATTTAGATTGTACCAGTTCCAGTGTTGCACGGGGGGGTGGGGGGTGTAGTTTTCGGAAGTGTGTCTCCTAGGTCTTTGCTGAGATGTGATAGTCTCTCATTGGTGGACTACTAGTATGGGTGAGTGTTATGGTCTTCCAGAAAAGGGCAGGGTTGTTGGATTTGGCTGCTTGAATAACCCATGTCCAGTTCTTTTTTGTTGCTTCCTTTTTCTTCCAGGTCAACCTTTTGTGATATAGGAGATCCACTGCACCAGCTGGGGTTGTATTGGAGGTAAAGGCTTGGTATGAGATGTTGCAGGCTTTTTTGGCGTTGATACAGTCCTTGTCAAACCATGGCTTTGAGTGGTGTTTTCGGTATCTCCTGTCAGTTCTGTGACTATTGCTGAGAGGCTAATGTAATTCTTGGGTTGGGTTCTTGCAGGCCATCAGGAGGGCCTCAGAAGATTGAGCTGTTATCAGGGTGGTTCGGATTGACCGCAGGCTTACTGAGTCCAACCATTTTGATACTTTTTTATTTAGTTGAGAGGTCCATTTGGCTCGGCGGTGGGTTCCTTCCACTGGCATTACAACAGCCTGACAGTTGGTTACAGCAGGGACCTTCTGGGTTAGCTCCTCTACTTGGAGTGAGCCCAGGAAATGATCGCTCTCAAATCTTGGTTTGACCTCTACGTTCTTTGCAGACAGGAGAAGGTTCTCAGAGACAATTATATAGTCGATGACGCTCATCCTAATTCAAGACAGGTAGGTGAACTGAGCTGGGTGGTCCTTTCCTAAGGCACCATTTAGAATGTGAAGATTCAGTTTGGAGGCCATTTGTGCTAGGTAGAGACTGTTTGATCTTTTGAGGCTTGCATTGTGAGAGGGCCCTGGTGTTTGTAGCTGAACCATGTATGGTTGCTCGGGCCTAGTCTGGCATTTAGGTCCCCTCCCAGAACCACCACTGCGCTTGGGTTTTGCAATATAAGGTCTACAACGTACCCTTCCAATTCGCCCCATCTGGCTCTTATCTCAGATTTCTGGGTCTACTATTTTGATGACAAGCACTAGCTTAAAGAGCTGGCATTAATAGCACAGAATTATTTTAAGTTATTAATTTTTGGCTGAGTGAGGTAATCACAGACGCAAAGGTAAAAGAAGAGACTGCTGAGTAGTGAAACTGTCAAGACCGACAGAAAAACTATGTACATTTACAGACATGATCTCAAACTGTGGTTTTGCAGAAGATGTGGCCGAAGGGCTATGTTTCCTTTCTGGGCAACCTTCCAACAGCCACAAGGATAGAGAATGATGCAAAAGTGGGTGGATTAATGAATATAAATTTTGTATTTAAACAGTAGGCTATTTACTTCACACACACACCTCTATCCTCCATCCAGACAAGAGAGACATTATTAAATTTCAAAAACACAATCCAGCCTGGTGTAAACATTGGAGGTGTAAAGCAGGGCCATTGAGAGATGTGACATTGGGAGAGGTTTGTCTGGCCTGTGGAGAATTCCAAGGGCCAAACAGAGTGGGCTGGAGAACTGTATTTGGTGGCCAGGCCTGAGCTTCCCTACCTCAGAAGTCCAATAGCAACAACATCCTTACAGAGAAAGAAGAAAGGAATATCAGAGAAACAAAGCTTCATAAAAACGTCTAAAACACAACCCTGCTCCATTTGTTGGAGGCTGAAATCAAAACACATTTATGCAACCGCTCTCAGTACTGGCTGCAGTAAATATAGTCTAAGTAATTACTCCCTTCACCATAGTGATATTTTCAAAGGGTGTTTGTCTACAAACACATGAAGGAAACTAAAAGACCATTCTCATTTCATGCTTCATTAGAAATCAACAGGCAAAACAAAAGACAAACGAAAGACAAATGCAGCAGGAAAACGAGTCTTTCCACATCCACTTTTGAAGTTAATTTTAATTTACTAATGCTCATTTATCACAGTACAAATAATTTTTTAAAAAATGTTCATGCTAGCCTTTCACTTCAAATTCAGCATAAGAACATAAGAAGAGCCTGCAGGACCAGGTCTATAGTCCCATCTATTACAACTTCCTGTTTTCACATTGGTCAGCCAGATGCCTGTGGGAAACCCTCAAGGAGAACTGAAGCACAAGAGCACCCCAACTCTGGAGTCAGAGCATAGCCATCATGGCTAATAGCCAATGATAGCCTTATCATCAATGAATTTGTCCAGTCCTCTTTTAAAGCCTCCCAAGTTGATGGTCATCACTGCCTCCTGTGGGAACAAGTGCCATGGTATAACTATGCACAGTTTGAAGAAGAATTTATTTTATCTGCCTGCGTATTCAGCTTCATCCGATGTCCGCCTTGGGTGTTATGAGAGGAGAAGAACATTTATCTCTCCACGTCATGCAAAATTTTATAAACTTCTATCATGTCATCTCTTACTCACCTTTGCTCTGAACCAAAAGGTCTCAAACACTGGAACCTTTCCTAATAGAGGTGTTACTCCATGAGTATATAATTATGATTCTCGATATAAAGCATAATTTTGGGGAGAGATTCAACTAAATTGGTGTGTGCATAGAATGAGGTCCGCTTGCGCAGCAAAGCTTCTCTTACTCCCTCTTGTGCACCCCATGACCCCTAAATCTGCTCTGCAGAGTTGAGGGAACCCCAGAACAGGTTTAGGGGGTTTGGGGGCGGGAGTGAAAATGTCTTCTTGCATGAGAAGACCTTATTCCACGCGAGCATAGCCCACATCCTTTATCTGACCATCAGGCTGGATTTAGATGTGACATGCAACTATGGTTTAATAGCTAAACCATGGTTTGCTGAACCTACATCTGCCTGCAATATGCTTTATTTGGAGTAAAATCAGGATCTGAAATAAAAAACCATGGTTAGGGTCATTACTCTGTCTCATGAGACCGCTATACCATAGGAATGGGAATATACTTATGAAACTGAGTCCTGCACATATGTGAAACAGAAGTATACAAACAGGTCAAAATCATATTTGCCTTTGGGATATCTGGATACTCAAACTATGGTGTGATTAGAACAAAATATATGCTACACTTGAATCTAGTCTGCAAAACATTCTCACTGAATGGTAAAGAGAATGAAAAGTGTTTCATACTGTGAAAAGTGCACACATTCTGTCAATCTTCTCCGGATTCTTGGGGCCCCCATTCTTGTTTAAGCGTACCAGAAACCTTTCACTGAAACACAAAAGATAAGAAAACACTGAATTACCAATAGTACATACCATTCATACTACATCCTGGTCAGAACTTCTAAACATTTATGGAACTTTATTCAGAGATCCAGATTCATCGACCATCAAACTGTATAGCTACATTGAAAATACAATGGTTCTTTTGACAATACTTCCAGGTACTTTCTCACTAATCATGGTGGGAATGAATTAATATCTTCTTACATTTGATGAAATATAGGAATAGCACTAGGCTAATAAGAATTTAACATCCCTACACTCAATCTTAGACATAAAAATAATTTTGTTAATTGTTTTATGCAAAATAGTATAAATTATTCACTGGAAAGTGAATAATAACTGGAAAGTTAAAGAGATAACTGGGAAGTTAAAAAGATGCAGCACTCTGCCACCAAATTGCAATAATGTGTTTAAGAAAAGAAAATACCGTATTTTTCGCCCTATATGATGCACTTTTCCCCCTCCAAAAATGAAGGGGAAATGTGTGTGCGTCCTATGGGGTGAATGCAGGCTTTCGCTGAAGCCTGGAGAGCGAGAGGTGTCAGTGCGCACCGACCCCTCTCGCTCTCCAGGCTTCAGGAAGCTATCCGCAAGCCCGGCGGAATTTCCCGCAGGCTCGCAAGGCTTGCGGGCAGCAACCTGCAGCCCGAAGCACGGGGCGCCCTCCGGAGGGCACCCCGTGCTTTGCACAGGTCTCCGCGAGCCTTGCGCGCCCGGGGGGAGTTCCCGCGGGCGCGCAAGGCTTGCGGGCGGCAGCCTGTTCTGGGGGCTGGGGGTAAAATAATTTTTTTTTATTATTCATTCCCCCCCCCAAAAAAAACGAGGTGCGTCCTATGGGCCAGTGCGTCCTATAGGGCGAAAAATACGGTAATTGATTACAAAATAACAGAGAAAGACAGGAATTCATAAGTTCTCTAACCCCATACTCTGCACTAAGTCAGGATTCAGTATGCTCTGTTAACTGTTTATATATATTTATCTAACTTTTCAAAATCTAGAAAATCTGTCTATATTCCTAGGCAGCATATTCCATAGGTCAATTGTTTTACTGACCATAAGCAACTGTAACAAAAAGGAACTGTTCGAAGTAATATACCGTACAGCTGCTTTATTCTATTAAATTTATAATTCTCTGAACTAAACAAATACACCCTGTCAAATGTTCACTTCCTCCATATCAAAAACAACTCCAGCTGGACTCACATCAGTTTTGGTTCTTCTTATCAAATGAATCAAAAGAATTTCCTTTTCGCACTGTTATACTTTCCTGAAGCCTGAAGGAAACAAATTCTGGAGATCGGGATGAACTGCTAAAAAATATTTACTGTAAGCAATGTCTTGTCTACAATGCAAAACCTAAAACAGGGTCTTACCAATACTATTACTTATTAGTTGACGTTTTCCACAGATTTGAGGAAAACTAGTTGGCCATGGTAAAATTTACTTAAGAATTATGTTAGGGAACCCCTTGTGAATATGGATTAACTGCCCTTACAGGCTGGTGCTGGACCCCTGGCAATCCTTTCAGAGATACTCTTGTCAAAAGTGTAAAGTTTCTCTCTGCTAATAGGGTTGCAAGGCAGAGCATCAATTTAAAGTGAGAAAAAGCAGAGCTCTCCAAGGTGCTGGAATTGTGGTGTAAGTCAGACTTTGAAAAATAGTTCTCAAACAATACTGAGTAACTACTACAGCGTGTTCTATTACAATAGTTATAGTGACCTAGCTATAATTAAAATGTGCTTTATAGGCAGAAGTCTAGATCCTTAAAAATGGGTTAAGTAAGGTAATTACCTTGTAGTGCTTCTACAACTCTTAAAGTGGAGTAGTTCGCTTCTCCTTTCATACCCAGAATTCAGAGGCAGGCCTCTGAAATCTAGTTCCATGACCTCATAAGACCTCTAGTTCCGCAAAAAGAGTTAACATTATTACAGATGTAAAAACAGATTTCTGACCAAAGGACCAGCAATCTTTTACGTGCTCAGAAAAAGCAAGCAAGGGGTCTGATTCTGACTTACCTGATCTGTTTGCCTTCCCGGACATCATACAAAAAAAAGAATACATCTGCATCCTCCCCAATTGTATTGTAAGTGAAACTTTTTAGACTGAGAAAGAAGTGGTGAGGTACTGGCAGACGACATGCTTCTCCATGACGTGGGCGTATTGTATCTACCTAATTTGGAGAAAGAAATTAAAGGGATTTCATTTTCTAGACATATATTTAATAGTTTTATACTCACTGATACCATTTAAAATGAAAGTTGCTTGGTAGGATATATACACAGCTCCTAATCATTTTATCTGCACTGATCCACATGTAGTGCCTAGATCCCTCACCAAAATACTGTCAAAATAAAGCAAATTGTATATGAGTCAACACCCTTGATTAAAGTTGCTGCAAAAAGACATAAAACAAAGTCAATATACTGGTAGGCCTGAACAGTTGTAAATACCAATAAAAACCAGTATTTTTATGAATTATTTCATGGTGAAGAAGAGATATGGCTTCCTTCTGCAGTTTATCTTACCTGTGATGTGCTCTGTTGCACACTATGTCTACTAGATAAATGCTGTAAAAGAAAAAGAAAAAAGACATGCTGCATTACTTCTGTTCAAGGATGCTGACACTTCTTCCACACATGGCTAAACACTTTTTTCCTATTGTTTTCAGATCTGTTTTAAAAAGATGCAGTAGTATACTAAAGACCAGCTCCTATCAGCTGACACAGAAGCATTCGTGATTTAGCGCTGTCCAGGTACCAAATCAAAGTGCAGCATCATTCAATTGTACTAACTAGACCAGGCTTCCTCAACCTTGGCCCTCCAGATGTTTTGAGACTACAATTCCCATCATCCATGACCACTGGTCCTGCTAGCTAGGGATCATGGGAGTCGTAGGCCAAAAACATCTGGAGGGCCAAGGTTGAGGAAGCCTGAACTAGACCAACATAGGATTTCATGGTGGTGCAACTGGCTGGGAAAACAGAGAGCTTTCCTGCACCAGCAACTGCTATCCCAGTTCTGTACAATGTAGCAGCATTACACACAAAGCACAGAACTGATCAGAGAATAAACATTACAGCTGACTACTCATCCAAACAACACCCTGAAAGCCTTTTAGCCATGAGATGATATAAAAATAAATAAATAAATAAATAAATAAATAAATAAATAAATAAATAAATTATTGCTGCTCCCATATTGTTGAAGATGTGAAATAATGTTTCAGTCTGCTTATTTCTGCAAGGTTGATGCTTTGCAACATGCTTTGTGCACTCTTGTGTATCTTTTGTACTGATTTACTGGGTTAATTTTCTGCAGATGATCCCTGGCTAATTTATTCATAGTGTTGTTGTTACACAAATTTTGTGTAGTTTCATCTCCCTGTAAAAAACAAAAAAAAACATGCTAACACAGGACCTGTGAAAATAGGTACCGTATTTTTCGCTCTATAAGACGCACCAGACCACAAGACGCACCTAGTTTTTGGAGGAGGAAAACAAGAAAAAAAATATTCTGAATCTCAGAAGGCAGAACAGCAAGAGGGATCACTGCGCAGTGAAAGCAGCAATCCCTCTTGCTGTTCTGGCTTCTGGGATAGCTGCGCAGCCTGCATTCACTCCATAAGACGCACACACATTTCCCCTTACTTTTTAGGAGGGAAAAAGTGAGTCTTATAGAGCAAAAAATACGGTACTTATTTATTGCAAGTAGCTACTTCACAAGCGTCCTTCTCCCCAATCTAATTTATATGCACCCTCCCCTTCAGCATCCCCCTGCAGTGGAAAGTATTTTATGACAAAGTACAGGAGCAGCCTCCCACTACTTACTGTAGCTCTATTTACATTTGCTTTACCAAAAAAACATCCCTTGTTATACACAGAACATGGCCTCAAATGAAAAGTGTAGCGACTGAGTCAACGCGACATTAAATGTTTGTGTTAAAAAGGAGCAGCATCCCCAATTCTCCAACAGAGGTTGATCCTGTTTTTAAAGCCTCTCACGCTGAAGGCGAACATTAACAATCAGAAAATTGACAGTAAGTCTCCTACTGTTCCTATTTAATCTCCAGAGGTAAGATTTAAAAAGTAATCCAAATTGAAACGGTTTCAAATGTGTTTTTTTAATCATATTTTGTTTTATACTTATCTATTCTACAATTTTTAGATATTTGTAATGTGGGGTATCATTGATATTATTTTTTTATTAGGTTTCAGAAGCTAAAACTTGGAGAGACCCAAATAATCCTCCATCTCTCAAACCTAGGAATATAAAAATAATTTCCATAGCACATAATCAAAGCCACACAGAATTCAAACATAGGTGCAGCCCTACTTGGCCAAACCATGGTGCATCTAGTAAAGAATTATCATTCCAACATCTGCCAGCCAGATGCCCCTGGATGCTCACAAGCAAGTTATGAAGGTGATAAGCACTCCATGTTTGTTGATTTATTACTTCTAAACATTGATATTCCATCTAGCTATCAGGATTAATAGCCACTGACCAATCTGTCCATCCTTTCCAAAAGTGGAGAGAATAACCAAGGCATTGTATCCACATTTCCAGATTGCAGAAAAGCTCAATTAGTGCACCATCCCTCATCCCTTGCAACAAACACTAAGACATTCTTCTGAAACCCAGCAACATAGAACAATTGCTGCAATCCTATGGGAACTTACCTAGGAACATGCGACACAATTCTCAACTTAATCCAACACAACATTAATAACGATGTGTAGGAGAAGCCAAGTCCCTTTCAAATCCATAGGACATGCCCAGCTATGTGCAAAAATAAATGATGGCAGGCTCCCACAATATAAGCTCAATCAGTGGTGCCTCTTAATCTCAGGGATGTGTGTTCGAGCTCCACGTTGGGCAAAAAGAATTCAGCAGGGAACTGGAAAAAAGGGCATGCTCTTGTGCTGCTACCTTCTGGACCTCTCATCCTCATCCTATCAAAGAATAAGGCGTCTTACCATCTTGTATAGATCAGATACACTTATCTGATCTGAATCCACCACCTCAAAGTCCTTTCGTGGGACAAGATCCAAGCCCAAATGCCTGTGAAGGGAAAAATATGTGATAATCATCAATAAAATGTATTCTATTTATGTAGTATATGTAACTACTTGGGAACTGAAAATAAGGCACATGCTTAAAACTATGCAAACCTTAACGCCCCTGATACAATTACAGTGGTACCTTGAGTTACAAACGCCTCAGGTTACAAATACTTCAGGTTACAAACTCCGCTAACCTGGAAGAGTTACCTCGGGTTGAGAACTTTGCCCCCGGATGAAAACGGAAATCGTGTGCCGGCGGCGCAGTGGCAGCAAGAGGACCCATTAGCGAAAGCACGCCTCTAGTTAAGAACAGTTTCAGGTTAAGAACGGACCTCCGGAACAAATTAAGTTCGTAACTAGAGGTACCACCGTATTACAAATATACCTTTCATAACATTCATAATATAGCATCAGCATTATGGGGCTTGTTGCAGCTAATGGCTGGTCAGACAGAGTGGATATTCTAAAGCTTTGGCCTCACACAGATGATTTGGCTTGACTCCCATATATGTGGCTGCAGAGAGGCGACATTTGATAGCATCAAAAGCACCAAAGGAAAGTTTGTACTGGACGCACTTGGTTCAAGAACTCGATCAGAGAAGCAAAGCGTAGGATGGAGAAAACCCCTGTTGTGATGTAGTTGTAGCCAATGATTTCTGTATCAGTAAAAATAAGTGACATTTTTGAGGCAGGCCTAGGCTGGACAAGGGAACAATGCTTGTCTAATATGGACTAGGGTGGTGAAAGTCTGAGATAACATTGGTATGTTAGGAGCCTGTACCACTTTCGTGGTAGTCTCACCTGGCAGGGTCTAGTGCTGAGTCTGGAGTCAGAACATCTGAAGTGTAAGGTGATCTGTTATGTGTCTTACACTTTTTATGTGGTTGATCCAATGGTGCATCACAATAACAGACGCTTATGTCCTCTGAGCATTCAGAACTGGAATGCTTTCAACCCAGTGCCTCTGAAATGAAGGCTTGAAAGGGACTTAGATCATTATTGAAATGGGCGTAGCTGGAGTAGGGATTGCTGGAAGCACCCATCTCAATTAAAGTGCAGTTCAAGAGGGAGAAGGAAACTTGGACACAAAAAGCTTGTTCCCACAGGATACACATAATGAGCACAGTGACTATAGAGAGCGTCTTGATGATTTTTTGGAAGTGAACACAGAAGCAAGAAGGCATGGGATCTGCTCATTTGGGCATGTGAGTTAGGTATAAACTGTGTTCTCTACTGTCAACAACTTGAAGGCTTAAATTTTAGAATGCTTCAAATGTTGCTACATGTTCGCGTTACATCTAATTTGTGTGCCTCCAAAGAATAACACTGAGGCAAAGGCAGGATATTTTTAATATTATTTTGATCGCTTCTTATCCGTTTATTATTTATTAATTAAATTTCTATACCATCCTTCATCTGAGAAGGTGGTTTACAATATAAAAACACAAAAATACACAACATAGTAACAAACAAAAACAATAACAGCACACAGTTTAAAAGACCATAAATTGTTTAATTATCCATCAATTTACGACATGCATAGGTTTTTCCCCTGAAGAGTAGAAGGGGGACATGATTGTTCTCATAAAAATAGTATTGCACTTCTCATACTTTTAAAGTCTTTTGGAGTTGTCAATATCAGTATGCAAGTGATTTCCTCCATTTAATAGCATTCATCACAATCACTACAAATGGACTCTGTAACAGTTACCTTTGAACCTTATCCGATATGCTAAATTTAGTTAAAATCCCCTAACACCATGGATTTTCAGCTCAAAGGATTCTCATTCACTAATGCTATGTTAATCCTTCATACTAACTGCCCCCAAGCTACCTGTATGTCATGTCAAAGCAAATGAATAAATGTTCAGCAGCAACAAATACAGACTGCCATAAAGTCAACAGGACCTCCTTTCTTGGAGATTTTCAAGGAAGAGCAAAAGTAGCATCTGCAGAAGATGTCTTATAGCAGACTACTGAACTAGCTACCTTCTTTGACCCCATCTATATTTTCCTACTGGCTCATTTGGCACAGTCTTGAAGAAAAATTTCTGTTACATAAAAATTTGATTATATTAATTTTATTTACTCAAGGACTAGTTGCTTAATATGTATGATGGCACTCCATATTCAAAATAAATGATTTTCTTCTCAATCCTTCCAACCAATCTAATTTAAAATCCTTCTGCAACTCTTTTCAGCTCTAATTTTACAGTAAAACCTTTGCTCCAGAGAGTTCCCTGCTGTATTTTCAGAAAATGTATACAAAAGTACTCTACATTCTACATTACAAGGCCATTTTTTTCAGCTTAAAATATCCTATATTTAGAATACATTCTTACTGAACAAAACATTAAAAGCCACTATGAAAAGCAAAAGAGACAAACATGGGTTCACACTTTACTCTCTCCCCCAGAAAGATTACTTAGCATTTTTATTAAGGTATTTGTGACATTCAGTTACTTGACTAGCAATTATATGCATTTCAAAAGAAGCAGATAATGTAACAAGCAAGCGCAAGATTTAAAAAATGATTACTTCTTATGCACCAGTTTTACAACTCAACTAGTGATAGGCAAGTGCATATACTCTCAGCTCAGAAGTTGCTCTAAAGAAAAAAAGTATTTTCTAAGAGTACAGACAGCAACCATTTTGCGTGGAAGTTCTATTCCTGGCCCCCGCACACGTTGGCAGAGCATGCATAAACCCGCCTCGCCCTGTCATGCCCTGTTATACCCTCCTGCAGTTCCAAAAGGACCCATGTGCACCAGCAGTCATGCATCAATTGGACACACAAAAAATGGTTGCCGCCTGTACTGTACATGCCCCAAATGCTTGAACATGTGCACTGATTTCTGTTCAACACTTTGAAGATTGGCCTATGGAGGGAATGGGAAACCTGTGGCCTTCCAGATGTTGTTGGGATCGAACTATCAGCCTCAGTTGGTATAGCCAATGTTCAGGGGTGATGAGAGTTCTCATCCAATAACACCTGGAGGGACACAGGTTCCCCACTTCTGGCCTATGGTGCCCCATAGACTTCCAACATGTCCCTCATGTTATCACCATCAGTAGAACCACGTATATGTCCTCTTCCTTATACCAGTTTCCAAAGGCTCTTCTCTTTTACCATTTGCCCTGCCAACCTATTTGTTTTAACCCTTGTTTCCCCCTAAGTTTTTTCTCTGCTGTTTTCCAATCTCTTTTTACTTTTTAGCTTGCAGTTTTATAGTAAACATTTCTTATTTTATTTGTTGTAAGCTGCCTGGAGATTTTAATGCAAAAAGCTGTGTTTAAAACAGTGTTTATGTTTTAAATAACCACTGAAACACGTAATTAAATCAAATGCAACCAAGAAAAACTACTTCCACGTAATGAGGATAAGCTCAAAATCCCAGTGAAATGCATAGGTTTGAAATCCTTAGCTATATATAATTAAAATTCTTTAAATTTTGGTAAGATTTAAGTTCTAGATTCCATTTATTTGCCCCAGTCCAGGCTTACATTTTTACACAAACACACAGAGAGAAGAAACTCTAATGCAAACAGCAGCAGTACATGGACTGTCACCTCCAGTGGTTGTAGCTACACACACAGTTTCCCATCAGAGAATTGGTACTGTCAGCTTTGACAGGGCTGAACTATTTGGTGAGGGGGGAGACTGAATTTAGGCCTCTCCCGTGCACACAGCTAATCAGTGCTTAGTTACGCAATTTGCTACGGCACAACATAATCTTTCTCGATTGTGGTCAAGTTGGTTTGTTGTTCTTTTAATCAAAGTACCCACTTCTCTCAGTCATGCCTCCAAAGAGAGATGCTATAAATTATTCACCTAGCCTGTTTTATAATATTTTTATAACAAACTCTAACAGCTCTGGCAGAAGACTGTTACAATAGTAGGAGCTTAGCTACGCTACAATGGAAAACAAAATCACTTGGTATAATTTTGTCAATTTATTTCTCAGAAGCCTTGTTCTTTTAGCTGAGGGGAAGACTACATCTAGACCAGCACCCTTGTCACATTTCATTTCATTTCAGTTTTGTGCCTTGCTGTCAGGGTTCTTCTTTTTGTATTTCCCCCCTTCACTTTCTTATCCCAGAATATCAGAGTTTGGGTTTTAATAAACAAACAAGTAATAGTGAGTTGATGTACTTGTAGCCACACATACCCTCCAAAACAAACCTAGGTGTTGTGAAGGAAGAACATAATGAGAGAGGGAGCTTCAGAATCATAAAACAGCTAACTTCACATGTTGCTTGAAAATAAATTAGCACAATAAATTAACAAAGTCCCTAGAGATAATGGCCATGTTAGCCCATATTACCAAACAGTTTAGTGCTTTGTGCAAGAACTGGAACAGCTCCAAGTTCTTCCCTCCTTCCCCACATGGCCAGGAGAAGCACTTTACCTGCATTACATATCTCTTTCCCTGGATCTCAACTTTCATGTTGTCCATGTTTATAACAAACTATGGCTAGTTTAGTAAGGCACCTTTATAACTCATGGTCTGAATTTGGTATGCTCTGAAACGGATGAGAGCAGGATACTTCCACAACCAGCACATCAGACTGTGACTGTGGAAGTAATGCTCCCCACAAAGGGATGGTCTGAGGTCATCTTCCTCCCACTGGGAGAGTACTGAGGAGGTTTCAGCACAAAGGCTCCCAACACCCACTGATGACATTCCTTGCTCCTGTCCTTCAAGCCCTAGCTGGCCTTGTTGAGCTCTAGTAAGAGGCAGGTAGCTGGATCCACCATAAGTCTCTGCCTGCTATATGGTGCTGCAAGCTCTGTAAGAAAGTTCCTAGTGGAAGAGTGAAGCCAGAATTTTTGAACAAGTCAGACCCTGTGGGCTAAGAGCATCAAACTTGCAGCGATAATGTTTAAACATTTCATGATATGGATACATCTTCACATCTACGTACCACTGTCTTTAAATAATTGGTCTTTGATTTCTACACTGTTTGCCTATAAGTGAATATTGTCAGCATCAAAATAATGTTACCAGTGATTATGGTAAAGTCCCAACAGAATCTGATAACAAATATAAAATGAATATTCATAGAGGGGGGAAAGGGTTGTGTATGTCCACAATATAATATAAAACTATGTAACATCACTTTAAATAAATGCATGTAAAATGTTTGGCTAGAAATTGTTTTTAAAAACTATGAACACAGTGTCAATAAAAATTGTTTTATAGTCATCACATCACATTCATAACCCAAAAATAAAATTTCAAATTTCTTGGTTATGGGTGCAAGTTGATACTGTTTTATTGGTCTAAAATATAATCATGGTTGTGTACATACTTTATAGATCAGTTGGAAAACTGTGGCATGTGTTTACCCTGGAAAAGTTTGTGTCACTACTGTTATTTAAACAAATTATTACTAAAAGCAGTTCACTTCACAGTGGCAAGAAGCAATGCAATTAAGGTTGGCCCTCTGCCCATGCATGCCTTTCCTGACAGATTACACACATTGTGTTTTGAGAACTAACTGTTGGTGTAATATTTTCCAATGATTATGACTTCTTTGCAAACAGATGCTGCTTTGCTTCATTGACTTTGCACTGTAGACTGTTTTTCTCACACAGAGGTACCACACACTTTCCCACTAGCATCATAGTAGTGTCAGGGATACACACTGAGGCTTTTGACACTGTCAGAAATGCACCTGACACATGTTCTATGACCCCACCACACCTGATGAATGCATGAAACATAGTTAATGTCTTTATTTTTCTTGGATTCAAAGTGGTTGCAATTTCACGTGCTGCAATTTACCTGTGATGTTTACCAACATCAAAGGATACTTGATGTCAAACTCTGGAATGTGCTGCAAGTTGGAACACAATAATGTCAACTACATGTTGTCCCAACCATGGTGTTTTGTTGCCTGCTATTTGCTACATCTGGTCGATGCAACATCAAATATGTTGTCAGCTTCACCATGTGAGCATGGCTCAAATGACTTTTGTCCTGTCTGCCAGGGGAGCATAGTACTTAGATGCTAAAGGTGCTGTATACCTGTTTGCCTTCTTTTTTTAGCTGATGCAACATATTTCATCAGAAGATGGAACAGATCAGCTTTATTTTCTTTGTTCCATTCTGTGGTGACCTCCTACCCTCTCAGGTTCACCGGGGGGGGGGGGGGGGGTTAGAGAGTGTGTGTGTGGAGGGGGGAAATGATAGGTCTTAGCACATCTTGTGTTTTTCACACAAAAGAGAAAAAGTTTGCTCTGAGAAACAGTGGCAATACAGATAAGAGAAGAATGTGTGTATGGCCAAAGCAAGTTTTGGGATAATTCCCTTTATATCCAGTTTCTCTGTTTCTTGTGATCACCAACCATTACACAAAACTATTATAAAATTTGGCAAACATATTGTGCATGATAATACAAAAAACCAGGAATTCAGTAATTATTAATAACAAAAATAGTAATTTATATGCCACTTAATGACAAAATAGTCTTCTAAGCTGTTTACAAAGTATTAAAAAAAAGTTACACAAACCACTAGCATCAATAAGCACACTGCCCTTTGCTGAGCTTACCATATATAATTATTTGCAATGGAAACACCAAAAATGAAACAGACTTTACCTTCATGCATCAATTTACATGTTTAGGATCAGGATAAAAAAAATTGAAATTTCACAATTCTTACTTGCATCATCTTTCCCTCCTTAAAGGGCATTAAAATCCATATTTGGCTGCTAGCAAGCACATTCCAAGCATTTTATTCCATAAGAACCCTAAATGCTTTAAAACAAAATAGTACTCATACTTACTCATTACCCCAGTCCAAGCGTACAGTGAGGTGTCTCTTGACTTCTCGCACTTGGTCCTGGGTCAAATGACCAGATAGTAGCTGTCTGCGAAGATCAATCAGTTCATTCATCACATGCCGCAGTTTGTAAAAGAGATCTATCTTATGTTTCTGTAAAGGTTTTATTTGGGAGAGGGAGTGGTGGGAGAAAGAAAGAAAAATAAACACTTTAGTTGGGTGATTTAAAACCAACTATATTATATATACAGTAAATGTAAAACTTTTGATTGCATATGTGTTGCAGGAAAAACAATTAAGTCCGGAGGAGTCGATGCATTAGCCTGTCATGGGAGGTGGGGGTAGTATTGTGGAACTATAAACACTAACAGATTTATTGCAACATAAGTTTTTGTGTATTAGTCCACTTTATCAAATGCATGAAGTGTTAACGCAAGTCAGCAGATACACAAGGAAAGAAACAATATTGCTAAATGCACCCCACTCTCTGAGTCGCGGGATACTCCAGCAGTGCCAGTGCTTATCCAGGGTTTGGTTTCCGTTGAAGGAAGGTCAATGGAGACTGTGGCATCTTTAGAATATATGGTTCCATTTATAGATATATACAACTAGAGAATAGGATGCAGGGGTCACATAGAATCATAGAATCATAGAGTTGGAAGAGACCACAAGGGCCATCCATTCCAACCCCCTGCCAAGCAGGAAACACCATCAGAGCACTCTTGACATATGGTTGTCAAGCCTCTGCTTAAAGACCTCCAAAGAAGGAGACTCCACCACACTCCTTGGCAGCAAATTCCACTGTCGAACAGCTCTTACTGTCAGGAAGTTCTTCCTAATGTTTAGGTGGAATCTTCTTTCTTGTAGTTTGGATCCATTGCTCCGTGTCCGCTTCTCTGGAGCAGCAGAAAACAACCTTTCTCCCTCCTCTATGTGACATCCTTTTATATATTTGAACATGGCTATCATATCACCCCTTAACCTCCTCTTCTCCAGGCTAAACATGCCCAGCTCCCTTAGCCGTTCCTCATAAGGCATCGTTTCCAGGCATTTGACCATTTTGGTTGCCCTCCTCTGGACACGTTCCAGTTTGTCAGTGTCCTTCTTGAACTGTGGTGCCCAGAACTGGACACAGTACTCCAGGTGAGGTCTGGCCAGAGCAGAATACAGTGGCACTATTACTTCCCTTGATCTAGATGCTATACTCCTATTGATGCGGCCCAGAATTGCATTGGCTTTTTAGCTGCCGCGTCACACTGTTGGCTCATGTCAAGTTTGTGGTCAACCAAGACTCCTAGATCCTTTCCACATGTACTGCTCTCAAGCCAGGTGTCACCCATCTTGTATTTGTGCCTCTCATTTCTTTTGCCCAAGTGCAATACTTTACATTTCTCCCTGTTAAAATTCATCTTGTTTGTGACAGCATTAACACTCCAACAACTTGCTTCCCCATTAGGTTTCCAGGGAAGCCCCAAGCTCACAGCTTTGGGTTCAGCACAGAGCATACATGTCGCTCTCTCTCCAAACTCCAGCATCAACCAATCTCCCAATCTCTAAATTCTCTATGAATTCCCCTGGCCTATTGTTCTCCTTCCTAGGATGAAACATCATCCAGCCAGGTGAGAGGAGTGGGGAAATGCTTACTCCTCTTCCAGGAGAGCACCATCACTTAGTTGTTGCTATGGCAACATAGCTCACTCTTTGAGAAGCTGATGAGAGCACTTGGCCAGTCAGCTAAGGCCATTAACTTACAAAGAGACTGACTGGTTCAGCAGCAGCTTCTACTAGATTTTAAACCTCACTGGATACAGAGAGAAATGCAAGCCTTGAACATACTTACAAATGTCATTCACAGATTCCAGCTACACCCCCCCCAAAAAAACCCACCCTCTAACAATATATATTGCGCATACACACAGAGAGACAGATCTAGGGATTATTGGGGGAGGGAGAGAGATGGCAATGAAATGGCAATGAAATGCAACAAGTACAACCTGTGACAATTCTATATAAGCATAAGCAAAGTGAGTGATCATTCTCTACAGCTATAGTTGGTGATAAAACAATCATTCCAGCTTTGCTAAATAACATTTGTAGTAAGACAGGAAGCGGTTGTCTTTATTGGCACGTAAACAGAATCAAACCTTGATTAATTATAATTCTGGAGTCCCCATTTGCTGAACAATGACAATTTTCAGGTCCGCAGTAAAGTGTCCTGGGGGATTTATATGTTCTCCCTTTGTTTTCTGAATGTTGCCATTTCTAACGTTAGAGTGTTTATTATTTTGTGTAGCAACTGGCCTGCTTTTCCTATACAGAACACAGAAGAGCATTGTTGGCAGGTGACAGCATATATCATAATGGAAGATGAGCAAGCAAATGAGCTCCTGATGTAGTGGCTGGTGCCAAATGTTCTCGGAGCAGCCCTGCTTGTGTAGACATGGGGAAAGCATCTGAGTTTACTGCAACCTCTGGTCCCTGCTATTGTGCTTCAGTAAAAGTGGTTATTTAGTAAAAGTGGTTATTCCAGGTTAGGGGTCTGTCTATATGTAAGCAAAGGCAGATCTAGTACACAAGATCAGGGACCAGGATGGGCTGTAGAGCACTGATGTTATGTAAGGAGTGGTTTTTTTGTGGAACACTGTAGGTCAGGGGTAAACAGATTTAGGCATGTTGGATCAACTTTGTTCTTTACTAGAACATCAGGATCCACTACTGAATCCACATACACTTAAAATTAAACAGGGTGCACATTCTGGATGTAGAATTTTTATTCAGCATCAGAAATGACGTGTGACTGCAGTCCTTTCATACAAATTCTATTCCTTTGCTCATTTCACCTAATTTAGGTGAAAAAAGCAATTTTGTTGCTAGTTGCTAAACAATTGGGAACCAGTAGATCCCTATCCACCCCCTGCTAATTCTTGCTATAGGTGACAAACACAAACCCAGAATATAAAGTGACTATTTATGACCTACAACTCCCTGTAACAACCAGTCTTTACAAAATAATGCACTGCATTTTTAATTTGTTCCTTGGCTTGTTTTGTGGTTGCCATATAAGGTAGATGAAACACTTTCCACAGTGTGAAAGAGAAGGAAAGTTAATGCTGCCATGCAAAATGTCACTCATCTGGTAGCAAGGGCCGTGTAACACTCACTTCTAGGCAAATAACAGATCCCTCATCCTTTATTAATTTCTACGTTGCCGCAAGCAATGAGTTTTGACATCTTTTAATATCACTGCAGGGGCTGACCTCTGTAAAAGGAGTGTAACTGTTATATTTCAACAGAAATTTATTAAGCTAAACAATTTTATTTTGCCACATCAAATAAAAACAAAACCTATCAATGTGAGGGAACACTATGACAGTTGGTTTTCCCCATTTGCTGTGGAGGAAACAAATTATTCAGTCATTGTTTTAGAGGAAAGCAGAAAATTGCCATGGGCTAAGTACATGATATGTATGTGTGTGTGTGTGTGTGTGTGTGTGTGTGCGCGCGCGCGCTAAAGCCCTTCAACAGCTTTGGTGCAATTCAACATGGAACAAACATGTGACGTAATCCTGCACCCTCTCCACTCCTTTACCTGGCTAATTATCTTTACAGTGATCTAAAAGCAGCGGGCCTCCTTGCTTCTTCCCAGGCCCAGAAGAGAGCACAAGAAGCCTGGAATTTCAGGAGAAAAACTCTGTTTTGATAATCAGTAATCATTTCTTCCAAGCTTCAGTATTACATTTGTTCTATGTATGAGCCAGGGATAGCCCGTTATGGTGCCCTCATGTTGCTGGACTTCCATCATCTCTGCCCATTGGTCATGCTGGCTGAGAAAACAGCTTAAAGACTTGAACTGCAGAATTCACAAGCCATTTTCCTAATGTCATTGTTTTTATACATAATATTGAAATCCCATCTTTTCAAGGAATTTAAAGCAACATATATGTGACTCCTAGGATAATCTCATACGGAGGTACTGATGTGGCCTAGATCGACCTAGATTCAGAGATGGAACTATTACAGGACCCTTCTGCGGTCCATGAGAATAGCCTTAAGGTGTATGATATAGATTCCCCTCCTTCTCTTCCTCCCTAATTTTAGCCAGTAAACAAGGAAGTAGGAATGCAGCAAAAAGCACTCATATTTTCCCATTTTCTAAAAACAATTAAACCAGCAATAAATGAAAGCAAAACACAGCAACAAAAATGAAAAGTGTACTCCATCACACATGGTGTAAAATGTAACAATAAAAGGTTCAAAAAAGAAACATGACAATAAGTTTAAAGAAGAAATATTTAAAGTAAAATTCCAGCTACAAGGCTTTCCTACAGCTATGATGAAAAAATGAGCTAGTAGTTACATAGGCTTGTTCGATTTCTAGAAAAGTCTTCCTATTACTAACATGTATTTTATTTTGCATGTGTTTCATGAAATATGTAAAAAAAAACACCTAGTTAAATAGTTATAGGATAAAAGAACATAAAAACTGCAATCTTAAATGAGAAGTTTTTATCATTCAAATCTGGCTTCGTGCAAATCTGTAACTAAAAATATCATCAAATATTAAGGCATCAAATAATTAGCAAGCCAAGAAGAGTTGTTCACCGGTGGACATTCACTTTGCCAACCAGCCTACGAATACAGACCAAGGCCCCAGCTCTTACTATTTATTAAATTTGTGTCCCTTCCTACACAAAACTCTCCAAGCAAATAACAGCAACAATGAAAACAAAACAAATACAATAATACAAATAAATCAGTTAAAAAAAACAGTACACTAAAAGTTCACCCACACAAAATACTATCACAAGGCCCAGTGTGAAATGCTTACAGCCCTTGACTTGGCAGCTGGTCAGTAACTTTATTTATACGTATTATTATACCTATTTCAATTCACTTACCACATATAACTGTTTCCAGAGGACAGCCCATTCCTGGAGTGTTGCTGTAACTTCAGTGATAACAGAATCTTCAAGTGGAACAACTGTTTCATACTGCCTGTGAATTTAACCAAAGCTCCCATGAAACTATTGTAAAGATTATAATACACTTTGAAAAATTATAACTTTCACCTCCTCCTAGTTTTAAAGGAGTACTCACAGTTATTCATATTGCACTAAATTGGATCCAGACTAAAAAATTGGTTGCTTTCAGTTATTACTGAAATCAGTGGGACTTAGTTCATCCTTAACTTGTCCCATGGATTTCAGTGGATCCAAGTTCACCTAATGTTGGGCGCAATCCAAGTCTGCTTGGTACCAGTGTCCCCGTGCCCAGCTGTGCTGGCCTCTGCTGGCCTATCCCTGCAAACTGATGCTGGTGTCGCATTGCCAGCACAGATTTCAATATTCTGCCTGCTGAATGGGTGGGCAGAAATGCTGTCGGAGGGATTCCTGCTAGTGGCAGTCAGCAGGAAGTCCTGAAATGGGGTATTCCTGAAGCGGGAAGGAGGTAAGGAGGTCCAGGAGCCATTGGACCCTGAGCCAGTCCCTCTGCCATCATGCAATAGCATCAGGCCAGAGCTAGGCTTGATCAATCCACCTGCTGCCCGCCACCCACTCCACCTTCCACCTCAGCCAGTGTTTTATTTTTATCTGCTGCTTAGTGGGTGGGAGTATCATGTGGTTTATTGTCAGTATGCTGGCAAAGTTTTCTATCACTGTTTATGCGGGAACTGGTTTTTGTTTTGATTTTTAAATATATATTGTATGGTATGTTAATGTTTCATATGAATTTTTCTTTCTATTGTTTTTTATGGTATAATTTATTTATGTTTACGACTTTCAGTGTAAGTTACTTGAAGATCTTTTAAAGTGGCAAGCAACAAGTTTAATAATAAGCAAATAAATTTAATTAATTTTAACTGCAGAGCACATTTAATAATTGCAGTGAAAACCTGCTCATTTATCAGGATTGTATCTAATTGTGGGTTGTTGTTTTTAGCCACAAAGGTATCAATTTATTGATCATCAGGAAGCATACTCACCCTCTGTTGCTGACAACTGCCTTTTTCAAGTGAATATAATTAATAGGAAAGATCCCCTACAAGAAAAAAAAAAAATCTACTTAACTGAAAAAGTTAAGGAAGTGCAATTTAACAGAACCTTCTCAAGTAACAATTTGCTACAGAAAATATGGAATCATTAACAACTTTCAAAACTAATATTGCTTTTGAATCAAACATGAAACTTATAATAATTCCTGGAAAGTTGCAGAACACAATTGCACATGTTTACTCTGCCAAAAATGGTCATGTTCAGTACGCAGACCTCTTTAATAGTGTGCCGGGGAAAGTACAAGCCTTAGTTATTAATAAATATATACTGTAAACATAAATGTCCTGTCCAGCAAGGGGGTCATTCCGTATCAAGTGATCCAATTTTTAATGATCTTTTTACCTCATGTCGTCCAATTTTCTTAAAATTTTGGCCTCGCCGGACTACACAAAAATAGTAAAAGTTCAGTCCAGAATTGAGATATTTCAAATCTAAAATTACCAATCTCTTCAGAACTTCATGGGCTTTAATATGATATGTCACAAGATGGACTTACTTTAAATTATAAAGTTAAGTTATAAAATTTAACATTTCCAAAAGTGATTTTAAAAATATGATAAAAAATTTCCAAAAAAGTATTATTTCATATTTTTAAGAGTTTCCTGAAAAAATTCATCTTGGGATCTCAATAAGATCACATTTAAAAAACATATTTTGTACATAAATGTCTGCCTTATTGGATTCTATTTAGGATAAACGGGTCTTCTAGGAAAAGAATATAACAGATTAAAGCAAAAAAAATTTTTTTCCTTCCAGTAGCACCTTAAAGACCAACTAAGTTAGTTCTTGGTATGAGCTTTCGTGTGCATGCACACTTCTTCAGATCTGTGTATCTGAAGAAGTGTGCATGCACACAAAAGCTCATACCAAGAACTAACTTAGTTGGTCTTTAAGGTGCTACTGGAAGGAATTTTTTTTTTTTTTTGACTATGGCAGACCAACACGGCTACCTATCTGTAAACAGATTAAAGGTAAAGGTAAAAGGTAAAGGACCCCTGGACAGTTAGGTCCAGTCAAATTCGACTATGGGGTACGGCGCCCATCTCCACTTTCAGGCCAAGGGAGCTGGCATTTGTCCACAGACAGCTGTTCCGGGTCATGTGGCCAGCATGACTAAACCGCTTCTGGCGCATGGAACACTATGATGAGTGTCAGAGAGAATGGAAACGCCACAGTGGTACCTATTTATCTATTTGTGCTGGTATGCTTTCGAACTGTTAAGTTGGCAGGAGCTGGGACAAAGCAAAGGGAGTTCACCCCATCACGCAGATTTTAATTGCCGACCTTACGATCGGCAAGCCCAAGACACTCTGTGATTTAGACCACAGCACCACCCAAGACTTCAAACCATAATATCAGTTACTTCAGGCATTTCTTTAAAAAGTTATTCAATTATATGCAAAGCTGCAATACTTATCTGGCTAAGTAGCTGCCCTACATATTTCCACAAGGACAGTTCTTTTTCAGAAAGCTGAGCCATGATTTCCCCTGGAATCCCCCGACTTGAACACGGCTTTGTAAGCTTCACTAATGTACTCCCACAACTATCTAGCTATGGATGAGTTAGAGGCCTTTGACCCTTAAGAAACGCATGCAGCTTTGGACTTCCTAGTGGCTACTGTTTTATCCATGTAAAAATGAAACCCTCTTCAGAGATTTACTTTATGCCATACTTTCTCCTAAGTAGGTACTGAGGTGGAGCAAACTAGAGTATTACTTCCTAAGATTGAAATATTTCTGGCATGAAAAATGTAGCATCACCTTATCTTTTTTTTTTTTAACCCCACAGAGGTCAGGAAGTGACCCCAACTCAGACACTCTCCTGCCAGACCACAAAGAAAATAGTCTTTGGTGTAAGTTCCGATGGGGAGACTATAGCCATGGGTTCAATGGGAGGCCCCAGTGGAGCACTTATGACCCAGTTCCAGTTCCAATTAGGGGGTAAGTGGACCGGCGGATAAAGCAGTGTAACTCCTTTAAAAACCTATATATGTAAAAGTGGTAAGAAACAGAATCATCCTCACTGGAGCCCAAAACAGGGTGTGCAGTAGCTGTCTGCCTCTTCAAGGCACTTGTACTGAAGTCCTCATTAACAAAGTCCTGTAAAAACTCTAAGAAAAAATGTCCACCTCTATCATTGCTATCCATGTGCCTCCACAGACTTGGTTCATCAACTCCCTTTATGAAGCAAGCAAAATTTCCAACATCCCCTTGAGATATCTGAACTGCCTTAGCTACAGCCTCTCAACCTCCAGCTAACTAGATGATCTGCAGATCTAGATGTAAGACTTGGATGCTGGGCTAGGAGATCCTTACTGGCTGTAACCTCCAATGCGTTTTTCACAGGCATCTCCAGCAGCTCTAGTAACCACAAACTCCTTTGACACTGCTATCAGGATGGTGTCTGTTCCTTGATGCTTGATCTATTTGAGCACATCTACAATAGCTTGTTGAATAGCTTTTTTAAAAGACATAATATATATATATTAAGCATTTTGCCTCCAGTGCATTTTTGTCTTCTGTTTCCAGTCACTGACATGAACCTCTGGACCCACTTGCTTGAATGGCTCACAAATAGATCTGTCATTGGTTTCTTGAAATGTTTGTCTTAAAAGGTCAGTGGGTACAGAGTCTGCTCAAAGTCCCAAATGGTCAAGCATCTCAGCTCTTCTTATTCACCTCAAATCCATGACATAAGCAGGAAAGCATGGTCTGAATGTCACTTAGACTTTGGCTCCTGGACTTGGAATGCATCTGGATGTTGTCCAAAGACTCCTTTCATCTTCAAAATGAACCATCTTGCTGAGCAGCACTTTGGTGAAAATCCTGGCAACTGCACTTAAGGACTTATCAAAGGACTCCAGAAAAAGAAAAAGGTTTGCCTAGTCCCTGAGGAAAACTACATTGACAGTATCAGGCTTCCCCTCCTTGGTATCAGTCTGTGGTTAGCTGTAAGGTCTTGACTTTCTTGCAGATAAGTCTGGTGACAAAAGTTCTTTCTTTTGTTTAGGTTGTTCCCCTTTCTCTTCTGAGAGCTCTCCCTTCTCCATGTGGGAAGTCTCACAGGCGATGGACCTAACCAAGGAGGCAGACTAGGGAGGAACCAAGACCCCTAGAATGCCCCACTCCCAAACCAGAGGAAGGAGGAATAACCTGAATACAGGTTCCCATTTTAGCCAACTCATCAGAAATCCAAGGAAGCAGCTCCTTAGGAGACTTCCAAGTGTTCTTGTGTCTGCAACAGCTGGAACTGGAATAAGAGTTATCTACACTATCTGAGGCCAAAGCTGAGCTGAGGAACCTGTACTTCCTCTGGAGACCAGCCCCTGGAGTGGTTGAGTGCCTTTCCTCCCATTTATTACTTCCTGCAGGGGCAGATTTCGGTAATCTTTGGTAATATGATGCCCTGAGTGAGGACAAAATTTGGTGCCCCCAAATGGATCTTCTTAATTATGGATCTTCTCAGTTTTGCACTCCTTGGACACCCACAAAGCCCTAAATCTGACGTTGCTTCCTGCAGGGAGAAATGGAAGCTCTACTGCAACATGATGCCCAATACTCTCCTGGTGTCTCCAGCCTGATGGGTGTGGAATCTTCCTCTTGACAACTCCTCCGATATTATCTCTTCCCTCGACATCCTACCGCCTGCTCAGAACAAAGAATAAAGCAAAGGACAGCTAAAGCACCCTTCCTCTATTTGCCAGGACAGAAGGAAAAAGCAAATGGCAGCAAGAAAACCTTGGGTGTTGGTATGATGCAGTATCTGCTCCACATGGCCTGCAAGTGCACATTCTGCCTCACTCCTCTTAACCCAGCCCTGTGGAGAAGGTAGGAAGAGCTGGACTGGTGCAGGAAAGATGAACACTGTAGCGCACACAAAGCTCAAAGGCCCTCTCATGCCTCACAATTCCTCAGTGGGGGCAAGGTCTTAAGGAAAAGGCCAGCAAAGGAAAAGATGGAGCAGTAAACTGCTTGCTTGTGGGAAAATAGGGGCCCCAGTACTGTTCAGCCCTCAAAGTATAGTTGTGTGGGTGGGGATGCAAAATGATTTCCCCAAAGTCTCATGTAGCAGAAGCCAAGCTGAGGCTGGGGTCC